>NC_084977.1:566421-748921 GCF_963691925.1 Scomber scombrus | reverse complement strand
TCTGCATATTCAACAACAGATGGTAGCAATGTTAACGTTACAGTGTAAATACTTTGGTGCTGTTCAGCCTCTGTGTTGCTTTGTCAAGGCTGCATGAACAGAAGGCAGTAAATCCCCATTCCACTAAATCATGGATTTAGGTATTACCACATTATAGCAAAAGGCCTGACCTTACCAAGAAACATACAGAAATACTCACAGCTTCATCTTTTATATAGACTGGGATATATTAGGGTCAAGTTTCATACATAGTTAAATAACAACTGGTTCATGATCAGCTTAGGTTATATGTTTTTTTGTTTTTTTTACTGGCTAGACAACACTGGGCCTTTGGCTGCAGTAAGTGTAGCATGCTGCAGTGCTGTCCTGCTTATTCTAGAAGGTATTACTGTGGCTAATTTAGTCCTATATGGTCACATGAAGACTCAGTCCAGACAGTAATATAGAAAGTATCAACTTGTCATGTTGGCTCTCACACACAATCACACTCCAGATGCAAAGCTCCACTTTGTTTTCATTACAAATGCATTATACTTAAATTAAATTATTTTTACTTTACACGGACTTTAAGGCTAAAAACATGATCGAAGCTTAGTTTTGGGGCCACCATAGGAAGGGTTCAGTGTTAAGCATGCTTGGCATTTGGATGGAAAATTTGATGGAATGAAAAGATGAAAAGATGAAAAATGAGTCAGTGATGTTGGATGTTATGAGATGTAATGTAAATCCATGTTCTAACTAACATGTCACCCCAGCCCCCAACAACCTGCCTTGAGTAAGCTACTCTTTCACTCCCTCACCCCAGAGCCACTTCAGCATCCATCCCCAACACACACACAAACAAAAAAATAGAAGAACAGGAGACCAAAGGACTGTATATTCATTTGGATACATCAAGAAAATAGGAGACATGTTTCTAAAAAAAAATGTTTAAAAAGCAACAAGATCACTCCCTAAGTAAACTACAGAATGGACTGAATAAATCTGGATATTAATCTGAAGCCTTCATTCAGACCTGCGTGCATTCCAAGCCAGCTGCTTTCCCACCAAATTTTTTACAGCAAATGATCATTTCTAATGAACAACAAAACAACTTTTAAGAGACCACCATCAAAACAATGTGCTTTTAATGAGCTGACATCAAGCTATTACAAATACTTTTTGCTTCGGGATTATATTTTACAGCAAGGGATCAAATGAATGTAACTAAAGCTTCTGAATCACAATAAGTCTGAAGTGGACTGAAAACTGTCTGTATCATCCTTCTGCTTTCCTGTTCAACAAACGTGGATCATCTTAAAGTACTAAACATACGCCTCGACACGAAACAAGAAGCTGCTCACGTGGTTCTGTTTATATTACATCAGGTGTCTCATATGTCCACAGATGTGTTCACATATTTGTGTTGACACACATGGCCTGCGCATTCACACATTTTTCACATGGACAGAAATATTTGTCACGCAGACCCTTGTGGAAAGTATCATATCAAGTGCATCACAACCGCTGTCCAAGGTGCTGAACCTGGGACATGCAGGCTTTCATTGATCCACTGACAGGTTGCTGCAAATTCTGACAGGATACAATATTCACCAATGACAGGATTTGTTGTTGTATTTGAAACATATATTATATGTTATTTTAGGAAGCTCGGCAGCAAATGTAGCTGTTTTGTTTGTTTACTGTGATATTTCTGTGAGCTGATATCACCACATGGTGATGTTGCTAATCTATATGAATTTAAAGAAAGGCATATATACGTTACCCTGGATGGATTGGAGTGGATTCAGCCTATACCTTTCTCTATGAAATTAGTTTTAGTAAAACCTTTTTAGTACGTGGCTTGAAGACAACACAACTCTGGTTTACTCCACAACAAATATTAAGTGATGTGGCAATGTCAACATTAGACTGCATGACAGTCTGCTGATAAGAAGGGGGGGGGGGGCACTGTCAAAAAGACAAAAGCACCTTCTAATAAGATTATCTTAGACTATAGATGTACAATGGGACTAAGACATCTTAGCCTTAAAATTCTTTTGGCAGACGCTCCAATGTCAAGAAAACTGATAAGGTGAATAAATGATAAGATCACACTGCAGAGTGTTCCATAAAAGTGGATAGCTAATACATTTCTTCTGTTGTCCTTTACTACAAAACACGAGTTATGAATTTGAAGTCATGAAGAAGTTAAAGTATTCAAATTAAGTTTTAACTAAATCAATCAGTGTAGTTTAACAATCCTCACTGAGATGGCCTACTCAAGTTCCAACATCTAGAACTTTCGTTAAAACATTAAAAGTATGTGTAAAAGTAGCTGTCCAGAATACACTGAACAGTTTACAATGTAAATCTACTCATTCACAACAACACAGTATCACCTTTCTCTTGAACTAATGAAACAGATGAACTCATGACCTGTTTTGAGCAGAGAAGTAAAATGTTCAACACTTCAAGGCTTACAGGTGCACATGATTCAAATATTGACTCTAATGTTAACCTAGTGGTCTAGGAAAAATATCATACAAAGAAATTGCTCTCCCCAAGTTTTATGTTGCTTTATTATCTGTATACTATGTAATATAGGTACATGCAAAAACTAAATTAAGAATAAACGTGTGAGTGAGTGAGTGAGTGAGTGAGTGAGTGAGTGAGTGAGAGTGAGAGAGAGAGAGAGAGAGAGAGAGAGAGAGAGAGAGAGAGAGAGAGAGAGAGAGAGAGAGAGAGAGAGAGAGATGTGTGTTGGAAAATATACAAATATAAAAACAAATGCACTTGTTTCCACTATAATTGCACTTTGTTTAGAACAAGTGACTGTTTTCAAACCGCTACACACTGATTTGAAAACTTGCTGTATTACAACAACACAAATCTGGCAGTAATAACAACAGACGTTGTGCTTTACACATTCAACATCTTACAACTATTGAAAATGGTCGACAGTCTGGATAACACGTTTAAAATACACTGGCAACACCTCAGCACAGCACAAATCCCAATATATAGCAATCAAAGTTATCAAACAGCAAAACCAAATAGCAAGCTAAGTACATTTCTGCGTTTAACTTTCCTTTACCTCCCTTTGCTGATGGGAGGTAAAAGTTTGATCAAGGACAGCCGGTATCTGACAGCCACCTGCGTCAATCTAATATGATCTCCATCAGCATACTGAGCAGTTAGCCAAGCAGTTTAGCAACCGGGCAAGGCCAAACATTTAGCTGGCCAGCCGACATTCAGGTGCGAACGAGCTAGCTTGGTAATTACGGTAACAATTTCATTTTGTCACCTTATCAAATAAAGACGGCTCATTAGATAACGTCAGCTATGGGGCTCTCGTTATCAAATGAGAGGTGAAACTAAGAGGTTGGTGACAGCAGCTAACCTTCCTGTACCATTAGACTAGACAGCACTCACAACATGTTTCTACCATCTTGTTAACGTTTTCTCGCAACAAACTGGAAAGACACTTCGCCTAATAATAACTGTCTAACATTAGCAGAACAACACCAAACCGCCTCAACAGCAAAAAGGATACAGTTTGAAGCCCTTCAAAATTTCCTTGGCCCTGTCTTCGTCTGAAGACATTTCAGAAATCGTCTGTTTTCGTTCCTTAAAGAAAAACCGGATCTGCTGAAATAACAAAGCTGCTGTTTATGTTTGCTCCACTGATTAGTTTACTACACTGCCAGCTAATGTTCGCCTGAAAATAGCGTACAGTATATGTACTTAACTCTGTATTGTTGGACTGCAGGTTAAATCTGATCCGATAATGCTATCAGCTAAATATACACAGATAACTAACAGACAGCTGACCTAGCCAGTCACAGGCAGAGGGTAACGCCTTACAGCCAATCACAGGCCGAGAATGAGAAGCACGGGTGAAACTAAACTGGATAGAGACGCGTCACCAAGGGCAACGCCACAGACACGCACACTCACTCACACATGCACACTTTATGAAGGGTGATGCAGACTGAAAGCTGCAATACTGGGTATTTTTACGCATTTTTGTTTTTTAGACACACACATGCATACAAAATACGAGACTACCGAAAGACAATTACATTTTTCTTTAATTGTATTTCGGTAGTCTCGTATTTGAGAAATATTTTAAGAAATATTGACGTTATTGAATAAAAAGAGAACATTTTACATCATTTTTACTTTACTGTTTAAATTAGTTTATTGGCTCACAGCAGACCCAGACTAGAGCATCCTGTATGAAGCATCCACCTGCAGATATGCAGTTGGATGACACATACACAAATATGTAGGTTATTGTTTGCGTGTCAAATAAATTGATAGGTCTACATTTATAGTTACTAGGAATTAATCAACAACCTGACAACAATTCAGGAACTAGCAACATGTGTTGCTAGTTCCTGAATTAGGCCTTCTTAGTTTATTAATTAGTAGGATAAATAATGAGTAACTAGAAATCAAACTGGAAGATGGAATCATTAGGTAATGTCAAGTTAATAAATATCTTTGAACCGACATACTGACCACAAAGCTACTGTGGCAGGGGCAGGGTGACAACTATGGAGAATGGTCAACAACGCCACCTAGGGGGATTTCAACTCCAGGAAATTATAAAGGGGAGCTTAACCACTTGTGAGGGGAAAAGGTAAAATACTCAATTTTTTTGCACACACAAGCTAAAAAAAATCAAGAGCTGTCATCATTATTTATTGCAGGTATCAAATCTTGGACAGTGATACAGGGGCCCAATAAAGCAGGGACAGGTTTGGGGAGGATTCGAAAACTAAACACCACCCTACACTGCACACACCGCTGAAAAAGGGGATTGTGAAAGGACACCACCACCAGGGCTTGGACTGTCAACAGCACCTGTCTAGCAAAAAGAAAAACAAATACAGTGTTTTCTGCTTAGGCACTATCTTTGAAACTATAGGCAATTTTTGCAAAACTCTATACACTAACCACAAAACCTTACACCAAATCAGGAAAACACTACACAGCTCTTCAACTCTTCAAACTCTTTTAAAAAATGCACACAAAGCACCAACTACACACTGACAGTATAAATGAAAAATACTTGTGGCTTTTGGTTTTTCTGTGTGCAGGACAGCAGTTTGCGATATGTTTTGTCGTACATGTAGTAAACACACACACACACATAAGTATCCAAATGTGCAAAGTATGAATATGTATTCTGAACATAACACATAATACAAAATTAATACAAATAAGGGGGGAACGTTTTTTTTTCTCAAAATGTTCGAACACACCTCAAACAACAAAACACAGTAGAAGAAAAAAAAATTGTGTTAGAGAAAAAAAAATTAGGCTAAATCTCATCTTCTTTGTGGGTCTGGCCATAAGACTTCATCTACATCATATCATTGAGCTTAGTGCTCAGGCTCTGATTTGTAAGTGAACTGATTTTCAAAAAGTGTTTTCACATGTGTCAGTGTGGAAAGGCAATTGGCAAAATAGTGTAGCATGTAAAGACCAATGTTTACAGTTTTGTAGAAGTGTGTATTACAAACCGAGTGTAAAGCAGAGAACGTGCACTAAGTTTGGCACACTTGGTAAATGCATTGGCTACAATTGTTAATGGTTTCAAGAAAGTGCTTCATGAATCACTGTTAGTGTTTAAACATTCAGAAAAAAACTGTAAATTGCAAACTGAGTGTAAAGCAGTGAGTTGTGTATATAGTTTTGTGAAAAGTGTGTTATTGCAAACTGAGTATAAAACAGAGAATGTGCATTCAGTTTGGCACACTTGGTAAATGCATTGGCTACAATTGTTAATGGTTTCCAAGATAGGGATTCAAGAATAACTGTTAGTGTTTAAGTATTCAGAAAAAACTGTCATATAGTATCTCTTCGTCAGTTCTCTTCTAAATCTTCATTATCTACTATACAGTCCTCCATTCTGAGGAGCAGGACCGTAAGTGTACTTTTTCCAACTTCTCACATCTATCCAGTTGTTTCCTTTGACTCTGACACTAGACAACACAGTTCATTCAATTGTGCCAATCTGTCCAGGCACACCAAAAGAAAGCCAAGAGTTTTTGGAGAGAAAGCTTGATGACATTGTTGGGCTCCTCAAACGAAAGCTGGCAGAGGACATGACCTTCACATCACCAAAAAAATCATTTTTGTCAAATTTTCAAAAGCTGAAAACAGACAGTGCTCTTCAGTCTGCACTGTTCTGCTTTGGCAAGATCACACACCTTGCTCCAAATGAGCATTGCAATAGGTATACAACCCACTGCAGTGTCTTTTTATTAGTATATATATATCAGATATGGTATATTTTCTATGTAATATTTTTATCCTTTTTGTTTATTGTGAGTGTGCGTTATGTTTGTGTTGTGTTTTGGTTGGTTTTTTTTGGAGTGCAAAGAAGAGCTTTGACACATCTCTGTATGGCAACTTTCATAGAAAAGAAAAGATACCAGTGGAAATGTAGTGACACACTTGATCACCAGAAAAGTCCACAAATAGAAATGTTTCACTCATTAGTTTCTTTAGTTAGCAGGACATGCTTGTTGGTTATTCTTGTTTGTGTTATTTCTTACTTGTATTAATCTATTATTATCATTATTATTATTAATCTGTCTTACATGTTTTAAATAAATCCAAATCTACTGTAAAGTGTGTCATAGTTTTCATGGACTTTAAGGCATATTCATTTTTAACTACATTATTGTATGATCTAATTCTTAACTGCCTATTTTGTTATTTGGCTCAAGTGTGCACTTATTTCAGTCATGAATAAATCTTGTTGTATGTTTATATCCATCAGCATCCATAAATCCATGGCAGTCTCCTCATTCATCATTGAAAGGGAAGATCTGGTTATGCTAAATCATGGCTTACTACTATTTCAAACACTGTTTATTCTATTCAAGGCATGATATTAAATTACAGAAAGTGTTGCACTGTGATTGGATTACTAGCTGCTTTTGCATCTCTTTTATCCATCAAAGTGGCAGGCTCATCTCAGTGGCCTGCACTTTCACTTAATCTTGTTATGGTTCATAATTTCGAGCAAATTGAAAACTTGCTAACTATGAAACATTTCAAAAAAATGATTATGGTATAACAATTTCAGGTGAATTTGCAGAAGAGAGCAGAACAGCAAAGACTTCCTTTCAGTGAGGGCTATATGAGAAATGTTTTTGTCAAGCCAAACCAGTCAAAGGCACAGTAGGGCATGTCATGCCTTTGTAAATGTATGTTCCCTTCCTCATGACTAAACCTAACCAAGTGGGTCTGTCCACAGATATACCTACTTTCTTAAGACCCCTACAGAGCCTGGCACCCAGGCTGATAGAAGCACTTTGTTTGATTTGGTGTGTGGGTGAAAATTATATTTTAGGTACCAAGATATGGCATTGCCTGCCCTATGGGTGGAAGTATGATTATTTTAAAATTGCTTATATGTAAAATAAGTTTGAATAGAGTGCTGTTCTGTTGTTCCTAGGCTGTTGTGCATGTTAAGTGAAGACAGGCACTTGTTAGGTAACTCCTTTCCCTTAGGCATCAGGTGTCAGCCTCTGATGGGCCCCTGCGGCTTCTCACGGTTTTAGTGCTTTTTATGAAATTAGTATTACCTAAAATTACCTTTTTGAAAGACTTTAATCTATTTGTCGTGCTGTGTACTTGGGGTTAGCTTAAGTCATACCACCAGTTGGACTACTTTTAGCTTCTTTATGATTCACTGCAGCCATTTTATACACAAAAATATATAAAACCTAAAACCTTGGGTAATATATGCACAGTATTTAAGATATCAAAAATCTATTAGCACTGTTCTGAATATTTTAGTTATTTGAGGTCATCTGGGATTTCTACAATGGATGATTAACATTTAATTTGTTCATTTCATTAACATGGATAAGGTGAAATGGAATCAGTATATTAATGCTTAATATCGGGGAAAGTAAAGCCAGACTTCAGAATCCTGCTGCTTCCCACTTCCTGGCCTCTCCACAACTGACCATGAATGTGAGCACCAAACAGCCCGGCCCTCTCCTCTGGATGTTGGGAATGTGATGGTGAGACATTGCATTGTGTTCCATATTTCATGAACAGTCCAATAATTAATCCAAAATGTAATTGGTTAAGATTTGAGCCAGCTTTTATCCATTTCTGGCTCACTAACACATTCACATAGAGTAAAACGGATCTTTAATTGTTTGATATAAAGTGAAATTTAATGTGTGAAAGGAATAAAGTTACTGACTTCAATTCACCATCTGTATGGCAATGCTATCCTGTCTTCAAAATGTTACTTTTTTTCTGACAAGTGACGTAAAGATCTTTCAAATCCTGTTTATCACATACACAATCATCAAATTTGCTGATGATACCACTGTGGTGGGGCTCATCTCTGGGGGGGATGAGTCTGCATATCGGGACGAGGTGGAGCAGTTGTCAGTGTGGTGCACAGAAAACAACATGGCACTGAACACTACCAAGACAAAGGAGCTGGTCATAGACTACAGGAGAAATAAAACGGACACTCCGCCCCTGTTCATCGGTGGGGACTGTGTGGAGAGGGTCACAGACTTCTGGTTTCTGGACCTTCACATAGAGGAAGACCTGACCTGGAGCATCAACACCACTGCTATTATTAAGAAGGCACAGCAGAGATTGTACTTCCTGTGTGTATTCAGGAATAACCAACTCTCACTGTCCTTTTATTGTTGCTCCATTGAGAGCATTTTGACCTACTGCATGTGTGTGTGGTTCTCCAGCTGCACAGCTGCAGAGAGGATACGATCCAGAGGGTCACCACCACAGCCCAGAAGATTATCGGCTGCCCTCTCCCCTCCCTGAAAGATCTGTACAGTTCCCGCTGTTTCAGGAAAGCTCTCCATATACTCAGGGACTCATCTCATCCAGGACACTCGCTGTTTGAGCTGCTGCCCTCAGGCAAACGCTACAGGACATTGAGAGTACGCACAAATAGATTACACAACAGCTTTTACGCTAAAGCCATAAATGCACTAAACTGCATTAAATAATGGCAATTATTTATTTATTTTTGTTTCTGCACTTTAAAGACGGCATCTCGATTTTGTTGTGCTTTGTACAATGACAATAAAAACTTTCTATTCTATGGCTATAAAAGAGGCCCCTGGCCTAAACCCACAGTAAAGGAAAAGCAGTCAACAAGTGCTCAGCATATGTGGGAAATCCTTAAACTTAAGTAAAACCATTCCAGGTGGCTAACTCATGGCGCTGGTTTAGAGAATAGAAAGTGTGCAAAGCTGTCAAAGTAAATGGTGACAACTTTGAGGAATCTAATGGCGCTTTTCCACTACACCGTTCCAGCACGACTCGCCTCGGTACGGTTCCTTTTCCATTACAAAAAAGTACCTACTCAACGTGGGCGGGGTTGTCATAGCACGGCTCCGCGAAACTGCCGTGACTTCGTTTTATACGCGACACAAAACACAAACAATGGAGGACATGGAGGCAGTGGTGTACTTGCTGCTGTATGAGGCTTTTTGTCACACACAAAGCAAGAACATTGAGCCGTATGGCTGTAACTATGGTTGTAACGCTGCTGCCGGTATTTAAAAATGCCGGGTTTGATTTTTGTGTGGGACGGCTCATGACTCTTCCAGCGACAACTACCAATCAGCGGCCAGCAGTGTGTCGCCGTCACATTTTAGTACCGGCTTGGCTCGCTTGGAACCTCACCAGAGCAGGTACTAAAAAAGTATCAGGTACCAGGTACTATCCCTAGTGGAACCGCAAAAAAAAACGAGTCGTGTCGTGCTGGAACAGTGTAGTGGAAAAGCGCCATAAAAATTAAAAAATGTTTTGGTTGGTGTAACAACTTTTTGTTTACTAGGTTATTTCATAGTTTTGATGTCTTCAGTATTGTTACTCAATGTAGAAAATGTTAAAAATACAGGAAGACCCTTGAACAAGACATTTATAAATCTGTTCTTTAAAAAAAAGATATGTTTGGTCACTTTTCTTCTTCATAATTCCATAACCCTTCATGAATTGTAGTGTGCAATGTTGGTATTTTGAAGCATTTTAGATATCTGCTGGACAAAGACCTCAACGGACATACCATGCTACAGCTAGACCAAAAGCAAAACACAAGACTGAATGTTGTAGCTAAACAAACTTTTATTAAGTGACAGATTAGTCCTTCTTAGCGGCTGCCTTCCTCATGGCGGCTAGCACGTTGCTCAGCTCCTCTCTCTTTCTCTTGGCGCGGATGTGAGTGCCAATCTGGGAAGAAACACAGCAATGTGAAACTCACTCACTTCAGCAGTGGTTAGACTTTCAACATTCTCCAAGACCTGCTTCTGTCTCAAGACAGCTGTGTCATAAATGCCTCTGAAGAGGTCAGATGAACAAAACTACAGGTTCAAGACTAACTCTGCACACACAAAAGGCAGACATCCACATCCACACATTCCATTTAGAGAGATGTGTGCATGTGGCTCTGTGTAAAAACCATCACTGAAAGTGTGTGCACATGTAAAAGTATTTTTCCACCAGAGAAATCAAAACATGCTACAGTTGGTAAGCTTTTACTGGCATGCACCTTTAATTGCTCTAAGAAACACGAATAGTATAAACTCACCCTCTTCTTGATAAACTTGAGGGCTCTCTTGTCCTTGGACACTTTCAGCAGCTCCATGGCTCGCCTCTCATACGGAGCAAAGCCACAAACTTCACGGATCATATCCCGAACAAACTTGCTGTGTTTGGTCAGACGCTGCAGAGGAAAGACAACGCACATTAGACAAAAAGGTTTTCAACATGATCCACTTCACCTGAAAGGTTTGATCAGTTGAAACACTTATTGCAAATAGATAACATCTTCTTTGATATAGGTTCAGAACTATGATTTACTTTGTCACATTTTTATTTAAATTACTTGAACCAATTATCAAAACTTCAGTTCATTTAACTTGGTCCACAATGTGGAATTGTCTTTGGCTTCAACACAATCAACATGATTTACAAAATGGTAAAAAAACAGCAACCTTGTAGAGCTTGGAGTCTTTAGCTTCACTACAATCAACAGCAAATTAGGACAATTTTAAAAGTGCTACCACAGCTGCCAAATAATTATGTGTCCATGGATTTAGGGCGGCAACTAACAATTATTTTAATCAATCAATTATTTTTGATTAATCAGATAAAAATGTCCACTCCATTCAAAAACAGAACATTAAATTATACATTTTTAAAAACAAACTAAATGTTTATGTAAGACAAAAAACAAACTATACTACACAAGAGGTATTTTCTGTTTTGTTTTTTTGAAGGGACCTGAGCTGTCAGAACTATAAATAAATGATGAATAATAAAGAAAATGATTTTATTGCAGACTGATTCTATATTATTCTTAATGGTTTCACACACAACTCTGAAAAAATACAACAATGTGTCTGTGAAACTATATATTCACAGTATGAATTGGTGGTTTATTTGGTAGTTACCAGTTTTACTTTTTGCATCAGTAGGCTACCATACAAAACTATGTAAACTAGATTCCCCTGCTGCCATATTCTACAGCTGACTATGAGATCTGAGCAGGTAGCAGCCAATAGTTCAAACTAGAACGAGGGCGCCCACTGCAACAGGGTTATTGACGTGATGTGCAAAAGCGAGAGAAAAAAGATCGTCTTTTGTGTGTGTGTGCTCCGTGCCCCCCCTGGCAAGATGCTGCACACACTTTCTATTTTTATGTTGTTTAAAGTAAACAAAGAAGATTTCAGTCGGACAGTTTTCCCTGCCTCTGCTGATACCGGCTCCGCTCAGCTCCGTCTGTAGGTGAAGTAAACTGCTCCACGACATAGTGAGTGACGCATTTGCTCACGCGACACATCAATTCAATTGTTTCAGTTAACGGTTTCATGAAAAACAAGTCACTAATGTCTTAGTGGTATGTTGACAAGTTCTAGAGCAGAAAAATAAGATGCTCCAGGTTTTAAATACACACCAATAGCAGGTTTCAGGCTTTTCACAGACTGAAACACAGACAGTGAGAAAAATGAGATACTCACCCCACGCCGGCGGCTGTGTTTGGGAGCAGTTACGTTTTTGGTGACTTGATGGCCTTTGTTAAGGCCAACGGCCATGGGGTAGCGAATAGCCATGTCTGTGGAAAACAACACACACACAAACATTGGTTCAAGTGCAAATGCAACAGATTTCGTTGACTGCTACCATTAGTCCTGAAGCAAGGTACTGATCAACCTGCCCTTTTTTGTGGCAGACGCTGTGTAAACCATTAGTGCTTCAACAAACACTTTTTACAAATAACATTTTAATTATGTATTTCTGTTGATTGTGTATCAACAGAATTAATCAAATCTGTTTTCAGTAAACAATGAAAAAATTAGTATTAAGTATTTTAAAAGCTTGTTAAGTTATATTATCCATTGAGTCACAAACGTAGTGGAGTGGAAAGTAGCCTACAATATTCCCCTCTGAAATATAGTGGAGTGGAAGTATAAAGTAGCATCAAACAGAAATACTCAAGTTTAAGTACCTCAAAATTGTACTCAAGGGCAATACTGGAGAGAAAGTACAACACAGGAACACAGAAACCCCCATCCCTCTCCCTCAACACATTTATAACAGTTTTGTAATGCCAGACTAAGCTTACACGTCATTTTGCACAATGTGGCTGTAACATGACTAACATAACAGGAAAACACATTTTAGCCTTAGTGAATTTTAAATTAAATGCGAGTTACATTGAATTCGTCTGGCAACACTAACTAAAACACAGTGCAGCAGGTTAGTTAGCACTAATGCTAAGCCCTGGCTCGTATGTGGAAGTAATGCACATTGACTTCTGAACAGGTAAGACATAAGTATTTGGATCTTTAACACGTATCAAGCCCGCCACTCAGCGTGTTCTTGTCCCTTCTGCATTATGTATATTCAATAATTAAATGTGGCATGTGCAGCACCAGTGTGTTGAACGAGCAGATATCGTCTAGTCAGACACAGCTGTACATTTTTAACAGATTCATTGTTCGTAGTGTCACAATACTCTGACGGAGCTTTCAAGTAAGGTTAATAGATTATGGTATTTTCGATTTATTCGATAGAAAACAACGGATGGTGAAGATTTTACATGGGTTTTAGCTAAAAAAAAATCTACACTAAAATCCTACCTGCTGTCTGTAATGGCGGTCAAGCCGGAAGGACTGTTCGCTGAGCGAGGCGGGGTAATGACAGGGCTGACCCGGAACACACTGCTGCGATATCTGAGCGCCAGCGCCCCTATAGGACTGGAAGAAATACTATTCTTCTAACACTTTGGAATCTTAAAGTCTACTTAAAGACTTCTCAAGTCACGATGTATTGCAGATAGATAGATAGATAGATAGATAGATAGATAGATAGATAGATAGATAGATAGATAGATAGATAGATAGATAGATAGATAGATAGATAGATAGATAGATAGATAGATAGATAGATAGAGTGGGGGAAATAATATTGAATGTTTAAAAAAACGGACAAGCAGAGCCTGAAAAAATAATGTGGAGCTGCCGCCCAGTGGGCCCACTACTTGCAGGGATGAAGTCTGGGGTCGGGTGCAATGCCAAACGGGCATATTCACGAGTCCCCAGCTGAGCGACACCGTGTTGGAGTTCTCCCCACAGAACGAGAGGGTCGCCTCCTTGCGACTTCGCGTTGTCTGACTGTTGTTTGTGCGTATGCTGTTGCTGTGTGTATATTGTTGGATTTGGTCATGGATTGGCCATAACAAACACCATGTTCGAGCATAAGGGTGCTCTTAAGTGTACGTGGTACCAGAACACCCTAGGCCAAAGTTTGATGATCGACTTTGTAGTTGTGTCATCTGACCCGCGGCCATATGTTTTGGACACTTGGGTGAAGAGAGGAGGGGAGCTGTCAACTGATCGCCACCTTGTGGTAAGTTGGATCAGGTTGCAGGGACGGCTGCCACACCTGGGAAACCTAAACAAGTAGTGAGGGTGAACCGGGAACATCTGGTGGAGGCCCCCATCCGTGAGGTCTTCAACTCCCACCTCCAGAGGAACTTCTATTGCATTCCCGGGGAGGTTGAGGACATGGTGTCTGAATGGACTGTGTTCAGGTCAGTTGTGGAGGGGGAGGTGGTGGCTCAGAGTTGAGGAAGGTCGTCGGTGCCTACTGGGGTGACAACAGGAGAACCTGTTGGTGGACACCGATGGTAAAGGAGGCCATTAAGCTGAAGAAGCAGGCCTTTAGGGCCTGGCTGGCCCTCGGTCTCCAGAAGAGTAGATAGGTACCAGATGGCCAAGAAGGCGGCGGCTTGGGCAGTTGCTGAAGCAAAAACCTGAGTGTGGGAGGAGTTCGGTGAGACCATGGAGAAGGACTATTGGACGGCCTCGAAGAAGTTCTAGCAAACCGTCAGGCGACTAAGGAGGGGTAAGCAGGGCTTAGACCAGGCTGTTCTTGGTGGGGGTGGAGAACTGCTGACCTCGATTGGGGATATTGTCAGGCGGTGGAAGGAACACTTTGAGGAACTCCTAAACCCGGCAAATTTAATGTCCTGTTTTTCTTCCTTCAGTAGTTTCACCAATTCCTGTTGCTCCTCCCTGTATCCATTTTCTGCACTCTAATATCCATTGGATGTTTACCTATTCTGTATAGTGTTTGGTTGAGTCATGTGTGTCTTATCCAGACACAAGCTATAACTCTTTCTTGTTTTTATTGCTTCAACCTGTCATATCCTATAGAGGTGTCTTCCTGTGTCACTGATATCATATTCTTGCCAGATTTTATGCATGAGTTTTGATAATAGATTTAACCTCAACCTTACTTAAAGAAGGTTGAGGTTACTAACTTTGACTTTATTGATTGTTTGGCTAAAATCCCTTCACTTCACTTCTGCATTGCCTTCAACACCTACATGTGCAGGAACCCAGAGGAAAGAAACATCCACACTTCTGTTGTGCAATCTGTATAGCTGGTGAAATATTTCAAGTAATAGATCCTGTCTGCAATAATTTCCAGATTTAATATTTGTAAGTGCTGAAATAATGTCTTACACTGTGTTGACTATTATCTTCCACCCACTGTAAGGCCATGCTCTTATCATTTTCACTGAATATAGTCTACTGAAAATGTAGCTGTTGTCCTCTTTTTAATAACTACAGCTATCTTACACTTTGGGATAAAAAAAGTTGCTCCTGTGTGTCCAGTTTCTCTATCTTTAGAACCATTTGTAAATATAAGTTATTTGGAAAATATTGATTGATATAATTTTGTACAATTGTCCATACTGGTACCTGTTTAGGATTGTCTTTGGTTTGTGCCAGTAAATGTATGTTTATTGCTGAAGTGATGAATTTCCAGGGGAGGTATGACTGACACTATACAGCCATATCCAAGACTGCTCTCATGAGAGCCCAGTAAATATTTAAAAGAGATCATCTGAGCTTCTCATCAAATGTAAAGAAATCTTAGCCCTTTGATCAGTTCAAGCGCCTGTCCATACAACTTCAAAAATACTGGTTTATGACACCTTGTGAAGCATTTCACTTGAGATTTAAATCCCCATTTATGTGTCCACTCCTCCACTTTATCTATTGCACTTCGCATATTACTTTTTAAAATATTTTTATTTCCTTACCCTTACCCAAAAGCCCCATCATCAACATAAAGTGACTTTCCGATTGTATATTCCACTCGCTCAACCATGTCATTAATTATTATGCTAAATAATACTCGGCTGCACACATTCCCTTTTCAATGTTCAATTTCACAGCAGAGTGCTATGAAAGCTAGCACTTACCCTCACTTGTCTTCCAAACATAAAACCTGATACCCAATTGTACATCTTGCCTCCCACACCTAACTTGATGCTTGATGAGGAGTCCTTCCTTCCGTAGCATGTCATATGCTTTTTCTATGTCAAAAAACATAATTTCTTTGTTAGTTTGTGCTTTCTTGATTACTGACTCCAAATCTCCTTATAAAATCCACTTTGATAGGGTAGGGTAATTGTATTGATCCCCTAGGGGGAAATTCAGAATTGACACAACAGTATTCTTGAAAAGTGATAAAAAATAAAATAAAATAAAACAATCTCCAAATACTATATACTATAAACAATAAATATACAATACATTAGTGGGAGTGGGAGGTGGAGAGGGGGAGAGGGGGAGAGAGAGAGAGAGAGAGAGAGAGAGAGAGAGAGAGAGAGAGAGAGAGAGAGAGAGAGAGAGGGGGACAGAGAGAGAGAGAGAGCGAGAGAGAGAGAGAGAGAGAGAGAGAGAGAGAGAGAGAGAGAAACAATGTGATTTATTGTTTAACTGAAACAGTATTTTATATGTTCCTCAGTAATGAACTAGTTGAACTTGGATTAGGATATATTGTATACATACCAGAATGAATATATATCAATCTTAATTTTGTGTTAATGTTCATTTTTGTTGTTATTTTGTCCTGTCCAAATATTTGGACAAATTTCATTTCAGTTAACTAAACTACAAACATGCCTTAAGGACATAAATACGTGGATGAGCTGCACATTTCAGGAAAGCTCTCCATATACTCAGGGACTCATCTCATCCAGGACACTCGCTGTTTGAGCTGCTGCCCTCAGGCAAACGCTACAGGACATTGAGAGTACGCACTAATAGATTACACAACAGCTTTTACGCTAAAGCCATAAATGCACTAAACTGCATTAAATAATGGCAATTATTTATTTATTTTTGTTTCTGCACTTTAAAGACGGCATCTCAATTTTGTTGTGCTTTGTACAATGACAATAAAAACTTTCTATTCTATTATTCTATTCTAAAGTAATTGTGCTTGGCCCCAAACTCCTTAGAAACACATTATCTAATGACATAACTACTCTGGATGGCATTACTCTGGCCTCCAGTACTACTGTAAGGAATCTAGAAGTTATAAACCAGGATCTGTCCTTCAATTCACACATAAAACACATTTCAAGGACTGCCTTTTTTCATCTGCGTAATATTGTATAAACCAGACATCCTGTCTCAAAATGATGCTGAAAAACTAATCCATGCATTTGTTACTTCTAGACTGGATTATTGTAATTCATTATTATCAGGCTGCCCTAACAAGTCTCTAAAGACTCTCCAACTGGTCCAGAATGCAGATGCACTCGTTCTGACAAAAACTAGTTATGGTTTGTCACTGTGCCTCTCTGCCTGAGGTTTCTTCCCGTTAAAGGGGAGTTTCTCCTTGTCGCTGTCGCCAAGTTCTTGCTCATGGGGGAATGTTGGATCTGGTTAAATTAAAGAGTACAGTACAGTCGACTAAACCTGCTGTATGTGAGATTTGTAGAGAGAGAAGTGTATGTGTATGTGCGTGTGGGTTTTTTCTTCTTCTTAAGGGTTTTAGATTATAATAGATTTATAATCTAAAACCCTTTAAAAAATTGTCTGATCCACACTCCGGATCAGAAGGTGGTGGTGATGCACCAAAAAGCTGGATAACAACCGCCGTAAAAGAAGAGGAATCAGAAGGAAAAGGATAAGATGCAGAAAAAGCAGAAGAAGAAGCAGAGACAGGAAGTGTTCTCTGCTTTTGGCGCGGTCTTGATAGCGGTGTCGGCCATCTTGAAACCGCGCTCTGATTCAGGCAACTCTCGGAGACATTACAGGACCACACTACTCATTGATTGACATCTTATCGTTCATCAAGAAGATACACTGTTTTGTGTCTTGCTTTAACGAAGAAAACAGATACCTTTGTTTTCTATTACTCACTAAGCGCTCAAGTAAACTCAGGATTGTTAAAAGAACCGTCATGGCGACTGCTACCCCAAGCCGTGAAGCTGGCCGGCTGGCGGCCTCTACACCTCTGTCCCCTACCCGGATCTCTCGCTTACAAGAGAAACAAGATTTGCAGCACTTGAACGATAGATTGGCCGTATATATCGACCGTGTCCGGGCATTGGAGCTAGAAAACGACCGGCTGATGGTGAAGGTGTCTGAGAAAGAGGAGGTGACTACTAGAGAGGTGAGTTGCACAAACATATCGAGCAGCAGGTTGAACGGTTTGCACTCATGCACATGTAGCCTCACAGGATCAGATCATTGACGGAGCGATATACGTTATCTATCGACTGAAATGATTACAAAGCAGTCCTTTACGATACACAGCGTGGGTGGCAACTGGCCATGAACGACGTCTAAACTGACCGGCCATTTCAAATATTGTGCTCACAAACACTTAACAGTTAATGTTGTTCGCTCAAAGATAGCTGCTACATTCGTTTAACGGCTTTGATAACGCTGACATGCATACACTAGTGCTGTCCCTGCCGTGTTCAAACGTTTAACGGAACCGAGAAGATTGAGTGGGTGTGAAATGCGCGCCAATGTAAAAATGATGTAAGACGTGACATCATGAGCAGTTTACTGACATTTACGGCAGACTTAGGCATTATGTTTACATGTTTCGGTAAAGCTGTCGTTGTGTTTACTACTGCACAAAAGTCTGTCTTGGTACTAAGACTCAGCAGCTGACTAAAAACTTGATTACTAAAGCTGCTGGTTGTAATTTTGCACCGTAGGTTACGTAAAAAATCGGAACAGGTTTAGTTTATTTGTGTACATGCAGACAAAACAATTGGAGCTGTTGATTTAATGTATCATAGTTTGGCATTATTACTTGTTGTGAGGATCCAAGTCCCACTGGTTTTTCTATGGTTACACGAGAGAGGCAGGACTACCTGCAGTGATGTTGGTTATCTTATGGCCAATGTGTCCACACTAAGGGTTAAACTGCCACGAGAACATAACATTGTTTTTCAGATACGTTGCTATGCTTATTTGTGTCCATGTAAGTTCTGAACACATTTTTTATCCGTTATCCATGTGTGCAAGCTAACAAGCTGCAGCTTTTAAGGAACTACTCAATTAAACTGCATATTGTACAGGCATATAAAACGATCATTTTTAACGTGTATTTATAAAGGGAGTGGGAATCATGGAAATGATTGTTGAATTTAAGGATTGCACAACGGGAGATCTTTTGTCATCATGAGGATGTCAGTACAGTAGAATTTATGTCGTTCACTTTTCAAAGTAGCCTGCTAACCAGAAAGGTGCTATGGGACATCTAGTGGCCAGTGACACTGCATTGCATAGTGGCAGAAATTGGGTTTAAAATAAGGGAAAATTAGGTTCAACCTATTTGCTATTTGTTCTCCAATGCAGAGGTCTTATTCAAGTGAATGAGGATCCTGCCTTTCTCCACAGAATGATGTCTTCTGTCTGAACACAAAATGCAGTGCTTTCAGTGGACTTTTCAATACTTTTTAATTGTCAAGTTACTGCCACCAGTATTTTCTAAAGAAGGCCATCTTATAATGATGTTCCTGTCTGTGCAATCAATGCAATTCTTAAAAAGCAACTTGCAGTTGAATTTTTACTGGATTTTCAGTTTATGTATCATGAAAATGATCCTTTGAAATTTTAATGTATGATTAATTAGTTTAATGAGACATAAAGGCAGAGATCAAGATGGAAGTTAACATTTTGTGCAGCACCCATAAACATGTAGTGCAGAACTTTTACATCTAAACGTCTGTTACATTCCAGCCCTCGCCAAACAAGTTCACACATTGTCGATAAAGCTTAGGCTATTGTTTGTAAATATACATTCACAGTATCACAACTTGAGTAGTGGGCTGTTTGGCTGTCAGGTGTTTGCATCATGTGCTGAATCCTCTGAGGTTAAGCTCATTATCGTTGCTGACATCCTGATAAGCATTCTTGACTTGCTGCACAGTCAAACAGGGCTTTGTCTTCACCATGCAAATGTTTTTCGGCTGATTGAAAAGACTTGTGCTCCTTTGCCATTTTCTAGTTTTGCTGTGCATATCTGCACTTTATTTTTTTAAGAATGAACCCAGCTGTTCATTGTGGTCCACCAGCTTTAATCCTTGCTTTTTTAGCCTCATTATCATCTTCTCACTTACATGGTCAGTTCTTCACTAAAGTTGTGTATCTCTGACTCTCAGATGATATGATACGTATCTAGATACACAGTCCATGATCCAACTCAAAAATGATATATATTAGTACGATATGATACATTTCAACTGAAAGCTGACACGTTTTCCTTCAGCTGATTATATATATTTCTACTTTTTGAATAGTGTGAAAGTTAGCAGAGAGAGAGAGAGAGAGAGAGAGAGAGGCACTTGTTTCCACTATAATTGCACTTTGTTTAGAACAAGTGACTGTTTTCAAACCGCTACACACTGATTTGAAAACTCGCTGTATTACAACAACACAAATCTGGCAGTAATAACAACAATCTGTGAGTGATTCTAAGTTGTCAAAGATGAGTCTTGATTTTTTTCATCACTCATTTGTTAATCACTTTTGAATTTTTAAAAAAAGATTTATTTTGGGCTTTTTTGACTTTTTATTTAGACAATAGCTGGTAGAGAGGCCGACAGGAAACGAGAGAGAGAGAGAGGGGAATGACCTGCAGCATAGGTCCCTTGCTGGATTCCAACCCAGGGACGTTGCTATTATATGGCATGTGCGCTAACCACTCGACCACCAGGGCACTCCAATCACTTTTGAATTGGTTTGGGGATGTAACATCACTGAACACTACTACTACTACATGCAAACCCAGCCCAACCCATCGACAGTTTTTTCGCTGAGCCTACTAGTAATGAATTTGTGTGTCCCTCCCTTTAGGTGACAGGACTCAAGTCTCTGTATGAGGCAGAGTTAGCTGATGCTCGACGGGTTTTGGATGAAACTGCTAAAGAGAGAGCCAGGCTCCAGATAGACCTGGGCAAGGCTCAGGCTGAGCTGGAAGAAGCCACTCGCAGGTAATATGATACAGTCACGCAGGTCACATTGTTTAAGAGACCAGGTAAGCATTTGGAATCAGGGTCAGTTGGAGATGATAACTGTCTTCTCCTTGCTCTGTCCATGTATTTCAGTGCCAAGAAGAAGGATGGTGATCTTGCAGCAGCAGTGTCCAGGGCCAGTGCTATGGAAGGCCAGCTGAACCAGAGTGAAGCTGCTCTTTCTACAGCTCTAAGCCAGAATGCTGCTCTGACTTCTGAACTGGCTGACGTCAAGAGCCTACTTGCTAAGGTGTGTGCTTCAGGGTTTTAAAAATATTTTCTTATATCATATTTGAGTGTACTTTGTGGAGCCCGATTACCGTTCACGCACTGCTGGACTAGGTGACATGTCCCTTATCCTCGAAGACCATGGTTACTTTAGTTATTTGAGAGATGGCTCCAAGGACTATTAACAGTTAAGTTTTCACTCTCTGGAAGTATTTCTGTGTCAGAAAGAGGCCACTGTCCATGAAGACACATACTTTGTGTTTGATATAATTTTTTTGGAAAAATATCTCATCCTATTTTGAAAAGCCCTTGATAAACAATCCAGATGTATGAAAATGCAAATATTTTTCATTGAAAGTGTAAAGCTGCTGGACAGAAGATGTCTCATCCTTCATTGCAAAGTCCATTCTTAGTGTATGTGCACTATAGATTTAAGGGATTCCATATCACACATGTTGTCACACACACGAACAAGTTGCATACTGGATCACAATTGACTCCCAACTAGTCGTGATGTCAACAATTTTCACTTTCAGCAGATGAATGTGAAAACATAAACTGCACATACATCATTCTGCACAGTGAAGCCCAAACATCCAACTCAAGGAACAAGAAGAATCACATTTTCTTAGTATGTTGGAGTGTCCATTGAGTATCCATGTGCTAACATTGTCTATGGTGTCACCTGATCTAAAGGCAGATGACAGCCATGCTGTTGCTAAGCGCCAGCTGGAAGCAGAGACACTAATGCGTGTTGACTTGGAGAACCGCTGTCAATCACTAAGCGAAGAGCTGGAGTTCAGGAAGAGCATGTTTGACGAGGTAAGGAGGTTTGGTGTGTGTGAGAGCGATGGCACATGTATGTAACTGACAGTTTCAAATAGTTTTCAAATTGTTTGATTATTTAATCAAATAGTTTTTTCTTAAATTAATCATGTGAAAATTATGACAAATTACCAGAGAACTGCTTATTAAGTCTGACTTCAACATGGCATAGACAATTAATAAGTTATTAAATTTAGCAACAAAATTACAAACACATCATGATACATGTTGCATACTGCCCATCCCTACTGTGATGAATAAAATGTGACTTCAATAAGATTTGAACATAGATCTAAACTAAAACTAAGCCAAATGAGTACTGGTCAAAGGTTTATAAACATCCTGCTGTTTATTAGCAGTTGATTATGTGTATTGTAATGTACTCTGCTCAGAACTAAGAATGCAAAGCAAGAATTTCCTCCCAATTGCACTCCCATCTTTCAATCAAACAATCAATCAATCTTTATTTATATGGCACCAAATCACAAAAAAAGTCATCTCAAGGCATCTCAATCTTTCTCCCTGTGTTTAGGAAGTGCGTGAGTCCCGGCGTCGCCAAGAGCAGAGAATAGTGGAGGTGGACTCTGGAGTCAGGCAGGACTATGAGTTCAAACTGGCACAAGCTTTACAGGTATGTTGGCTATGAATTTACAGTACCTGTTTTTTCCCCATAACTCTGCATCCTCTGCATGTAGACACAGAGGGAACACTGAAGCTGCTGCTCACACTATGCTTCCTGTGTAGACACAGTGTTAGATTGTAGTTTATCAGGTTTCAATTTTAATAAAACACTTTGATGAGATTTTTTATCTTATGTTCTCTGAAACAAAATGTAGCGTTTTAAGGGCAATTAAACCTATAAACCTAATGCATAGCTGCTGTACTAGACTGCTTGCATGTTGGAGAGAAATGAACTTACACTTGGCTGAAAACTTCTTGTGTGATTCAGACACCAATCATTTTTTATTCTTAAAAAGTATGAAAATGAAGTGAGCATGAGATGCAGAGCCACAGTGTTGTGAATATGGCATGGTTATGTTTTTGTATTGATTAAGTGCTGTAGAACTATGCAATTTCCTAAATTTACCATGTGAACTATTAATGTACCCAATTAAATAAGTCCTGTGTGATCCCACCAGGACTTACGGAGGCAACATGATGAGCAAGTGTCTCTTTACAAGGAAGAACTGGAGCAAACCTTCCAGGCAAAGGTGAGTGAAAAATATTTTTTTCCCTTTTAGTTTTTTTGATACCCTGACATATACACACTCACGCATAGTCTGTCTTGGTCTCTAGTTGGATAATGCCAAGATGTCCTCAGAGATTAATGACAAGGCGATAAGCACAGCCAGAGAGGAGATGCAGGAGTCCCGTATGAGAATAGAGAGCCTTGGATATCAGCTGAGTGCCCTACAGAAACAGGTACACACACATTTTTGCCCTTCAGCTTTATAAGCTGTATTAATTGTCAATTACAGTGGTAGGATGTTCATGTGTTTGTATTTGAAGGCAGCTGTGTCAGAGGATCGTATCAGAGAGCTTGAGGAAATTCTGTCAGCAGAGAGAGACAAGCACCGCCGTGCCATCGAGGGAAAAGAGCAAGAGATGAGTGAGCTTAGAGACAGAATGAACGCTCAGCTCAGTGAATATCAGGAGCTGCTGGATGTGAAGCTCGCACTAGATATGGAGATCAATGCATACAGGAAACTGCTGGAAGGAGAGGAGCACAGGTACAACACAAACCTTTTCCTCTATAATCCAATTTGAATGTCATTCTTTAGTAATACTAACTTTGTACATGTAAACTGTATACACAGGCTTAACCAGGCTCATGTTGTTGTTTATGTTCTGTCCACTTGAGGGCATTTAAACATCACCAGTAAACAGAAAGTCAGAGAGCGCGGTGGGAGCGAGGGAGTGAGATGACCCGTGAATGAAAGGAATAAAACAGTTTTCTGATAGTTTAATGTAAGCCGATATAAACACAGCCCTCCAGCTCACTGTGACCCGCTGCAAATGATCCTGTCTCAGGGATTAAAGTTCTCCGTCGCTGTGACGGATTTCCGTCAATTGGACTGCCGAAAGGCCATATATGAGATCAATGCAGATCTGATGAAAATTACAAAGGTATAATAATAGTTTATATTGTTATACTCTACATTATTATCACAACAAATACACGGAGCAGACATGGGCAGCCGCAGTCAATTTCCAAATATCTATAAATGATGTTAACAGCCAGCAGCCAGCTGTGGACAACAAACAAAACCTCAGTACTGATTTATCTGTGAAAACCCAGATACACTCAGTGACACCAGAACATGTTCTGTGACCACTGACACACTGTCAGCTCTGGACATGTTATCGGGGCTGATAGTGGAAAACAATCGTGCGCCTGAACTTTTTTTCCATGGTGGAAAGTGGGGAGGGGTGGGGGGTGCTGGTTGCTGTGTATGCGGCACCATTTTAACACATAACATATATAACATTATTTGAAAATAACCCTTTTAACTGTCTTGCCACTAATCTGCCATATTGTCACATTGCTCTTAGCATACTCTGACTACAGCAAAACAAAGAAAGGTCAGTAGGTGGCAATAGTACTCCAAAGTAGAAAAAGATTTAACCATTGACTTAAGGGCATGAACAAGGACACTGATTAACTTTTTTAAACTTTGAAATAATATACCCCATTTATTTTAAATACAGTTTTGAAACAGTTAAAGTGCAACAGTGAACTGTAGATAATACTGTAATCCTAAAGTTGTTTCTTCAAAACAATTAAGTTAAGTAAATGACAGGAAATCTAAAATATCTAAAAATTGAAAACTAACAAATATAGTTTACTTCAGAAAAACATTCAGTTCCATAAATAATAACAACAAAAAATAAAGTGGTAAATGAACTGGAAAATAAATAATGAGAAATAAATAGAGAATAAACAAAGCACTTTTTTGCCGCTGGTACCATACATCAGCCGCCTTGTGCACAACGTGCAGACCCATGCCCCTGGTTGCCGGAGCTTTTGGCACCATCTCCCAAAGGGCTTGCCATCGCTACCCACCTCCTCTATCCACGCCCAGCGCCATTTATTCTTTGTCTTTGTTGACATCTTTGGTGTCCTACCCCATCATTCAAAAACAAAACATAATTTCAAATTGACAATGCAAAAAACTTAGGCACTGTGTGCAAAGCAATGGAGTTGACAAAGTCTGCGAAAAAAGCTGCAAGACACGAGTGGTACTCAAAATATTTTTCCAAGGTTGGCAGGTCTGTAACTATAACAAATTGGTAATAAAAAAACCTGTTTCAGACAAATAGAGAACATTTATAAATCAGTATTACCCTTCAGCAGTGTCAACCAAGAATAAAGTCTAAACCAGTTCATCTTGGTGGTGTACAGACTGGTTTTATATTATTCTTAATGATTTTAACACACAACCCAAAAAAATAAAACATTGTGTCTGTGAAACTACACATAAACAGTATGACATGTGGTTTATTTCGTAGTGGCCAGTTATGTTTTTTCCTTCATTAGGCTACCATACAAACTATGTGCGCTAGATTCCCCTGCTGCTCTCCTCTCCTGCTGCTGACTGTGAGATCTGAGCAGGTACAAGCTGATAGTTCACTAACTAGAATGAGGGAGCACACTGCAACAAGGTTAATGATCCACACGGTGACATTATATCATTGATATGACGCGCAAAAGCGATAGAAAACATGCACATGCGTGCGCTCCGTGCCAACCTCGGCAGGATGCAGCACACACTTTCTATTTTTATGTAGTGTGAACTGCTCCTACACTTTAGAAGATTTTCTCCGCTTCTGCCAATACTGGCTCTGCTCAGCTGCGTCTGAACTGCTCCATGACTTGGCGAGTAATGCATTAATAAAAACATTTTTAAAGTAATTTACATTAATCGCGCGACACAAAAAACATTTAACATAAACGATTTTTATCGATTCATTGGTGCAGCCCTAGTGAGTTGCCTCACTAGACTGGGCGATGGGATCACTTTTAGACTGCACGTGAAGCGCCTAACAGCTTGTCAAGCCCCTCCCCCGCCCTACTTCTGATTGTCTAGTAGGCCTATTGTTAGTGTGGTTGAGAGTGAAAGCTGCGCTTCTCTTGGATCCAGAGAAAGGTCTGTTAGATCTGGGCGAACCCCTTTCTTTTTTTTCTTCTTCGCAGTCACGCCAGTACGCCGGAGATCCGGCACGGCGCCAGAATACTATCAGCCATGTGTTATGCACATATAAGGCTCCAACTTGCGGTCAGCGCACAGCGGATGGCGGGCGTGGCGCATGTGTCTTTGTTAGTTTCCCCCGGGGGAGTTGTCATTTTCTCACCCTGCGCCCACATTGTCTAAATAGCAAATGCACTTGCACCAGCCTGTGCACCTATGGGCGTGGTGGTCTCAAAATGAGTTGTGGTCAGGCGCATGTTGCGCGTTGCTATATTGAGGCAGAGGAAAGCGATTGTGCTACGGTCCAATATGCTCCTAGATAGGCGGGTGCACAGCGCGCAGACACTATGCTTGTTACGCACACACAGCCGCACAGCAGCACACATACATGCAAAACATCACAATGAAAAGGACCACAATGTGAATTCGTATTATGATGTACATCAACATATTGAAAAAAAGTCACAATGACGTGCCACTATGTATCAGAATCAGTCAATCGCAGTAATGATCAATGAAACTGTCAATGTAGTCATGTGACCAATCAGTGTAAATCCGCCATCAAACTAACAATCGGCCAAGGTGACAGCGCGCCTGGATATTAAAGGTAATGGGAGATGACACTCTGATTGGTTTACCGCGTGTTACCCCCAAAACAGACCTGTGATTAATGAGGGGACTTAAGTCCATCCCTTTTAGACCATGCGCCTGGCACAGTGACCATTTTTCCACCCTTAAAATAGCAAAAGTGAATTTGGATACGCCCCAAAGGCACTTGCGCCACACGCGTCACGCCATGCGCTATAGATCGTTAAAATAGGGCCCATAGTCTCAGTGGAGAGCTGTTATGTGCACTAGAAGCTGTCATATACTCAAGCTTTCTTTTAACTTATTTGTTAGATTCTTTGGTATTTTCGACAGTGCGTAACATCCGTCCCTGCCTACTTTAAAGTTCAGTGTCATTATTACTGCTCTAGATTTGGACATTACTGCAGGAATTTTGCAAAATTGCAAACCCCTGCAAAAAATCTAAACTTTGTCAGATTTTGCATTAATTCTTGCCATTGCAAGACCGGTTAGATGTCAGGGTTGTGGTTAAGTTCAGCCTTTAGTTGCTAATGTTGAAAGGTAAACTTCATAGGATTCAATACTGAATTCTAATTTGATAAAAGTCAGTTTCTCATATAAATAGGAAGATATTGTCCTTTCTGATAACCTTAGACCCTGCTGTGTCATGCATGGTGAGGTGGAATACCATTCACTCACTGGTGAACTGTGTGCTTCTTTCCAGACTCAAGCTGTCCCCTAGCCCATCAGCTCGACTCACTGTCTCCAGGATAACAGGATCTTCCTCCTCCCGCACCTCCAAGAGGAAGAGAGTGGAGGTGGAGGCTAAAGATGTGCCAGAGGCTGGAAGAGGAGAGGAGCAGCTGCTGGTGTCAGAAGAGGCCACGGCTAGTGGAGCCGTCACCATATTACCCACTGACATGGATGGAAATGCTGTAACACTGAACAATGATACTGAGCAGGTATGTAAGCTTTTAAAACCATTTGTTCTGGTTTAAATCAGTTGTAGTTTCTTCCCTTGGTTTAGTTTCTTCTCACACAGAAAAAAATTCAGGTGAACCAAAATGCGTCATCATAACCCAGGTGAGAACATTCTGTCCTCTCACTGGTCAGATTATCTGGGGCGGGAGTGAGAATGTGAACACAAGGGGATGGTCCTATCTGGCCAAATATCAATAAGCCAGTGGTACTTTGTTTCTAATCCAATCAGATTCATTCTCCAGCTCTATCAGCAACATAATTTGATCATCCACATCTAGTTAACTCAAACTTACAAAACGTGGGCTCTGTCTGGGTTAGATAAAGGTTACATCACATTCCAATAAATGAACCACTCCAGAATTAGTTTATGAAGGGACCGAGACCCCTTCTTCTAAAGGGTCTCTGTGTGAGTTGGCCTGAAGTGGTGTGGTAGAAACAGATAAGAGGATAGGGATGTTGATAGAATCATCAAAAAAACACCTGAACTACTATCAGGCTATTATAATATATGCTGAACAGTTGGTGGCAAAATAAAGAGTACACTCAAGCCTGGGCACCACACACTTATTTTCTTAATTTTCAGCTAAGAACAATGTTGTCTTTTTTTTGGAACCTGTAATGGTGTGCACTCCTTCATGTATTGGTGATTATTGTTTATTTAGTTGATTGGTAAGTAAGCCGAAATGATCTGGTAATGTGTGCAAGAAACATATTTATTTTATGCAAATTACGAGTAGCATCACACAGTCTCAAAAAAACTCAATTCAAAGATTCCACTGTGATGGTAGTAAATGCTGATCATGTAAACTAGAATTAAAAAAAAAAAAAAAAAAGTCCACACAAACCAGCTAACTGATGTAAGTCAGTGTTAAAAGATTATGTACCTGTATGTTAAGCTTTTTGCCTTTGCAGGACCAGCCTTTGGGCAACTGGAGGTTGAAGAGACAGGTTGATGATGGAGATGAGATCATCTACAAATTCTCCCCCAAGTTTGTCCTCAAGGCTGGACAGTCAGTCACGGTAAGAAATATAAGATAGACAATAGGTGTGTTTGACAGGGCTGAAATGTTTTCTGAAAATTCTAATTTTTTTTTGTTGTAATTTTGTATACAGGTTCAAATGGTCACTTCATCCAAAACACACAAAAACAATTTGTGTGAACAGTTGTAGATAGATGTCAATTTAAAGTATTCTCTGAACTATATTATATAGTAATTAGTTATTGTGTGTATACTTGAGTAGTTATCTGAACTATAGTCACCAGCCACTTCATTTGGTACACCTGTGCAATCTAATTCAATCCAATATAACAGCAAGAACAAATTCTACTTTTTTCAAGTTTGTACATTTTCAGTTTTTGTTAACATTGTCAAAAAGGTTTGACTACTTTACTTTAGTTCTACTTTGTTTATTACCGAGGTTGTACTAAGTGGTGGTGGTGTACTGGGGTGTACATTGAATGGTGTTGCTAATATTGTGCCCTCCTCATGTGTGTTAAAAGAGTGGACAAAATATTAGGAACACCATTCAATATAATGAACCCTAGTACACCACCATCACTCAGTAATAAACATGAAGTAGAATTATCATCTTCTTGTCAACAAAAAATGAAAAAAAAAAACATACACTTCATAAATGTAGAATTTATATCAGAGCTGTTGCATTGTACCCCTTTTCCACTGAGCTGGAGCTAGAGCTTGCTGGGAGCTAGAGCTTGACTAAGCACCTGCTCTTTGCTTTTCTACCGCCAAAGCTCCAGGCCCGAGCCTCAGAACGGGAGCCAGAGCGAGCACCAAGTCTTTGCTGGTCTAAAGCAAGACCCGATTACGTCAGCGGGCTG
Source organism: Scomber scombrus (assembly GCF_963691925.1). NCBI lineage: Eukaryota > Metazoa > Chordata > Actinopteri > Scombriformes > Scombridae > Scomber > Scomber scombrus. The sequence goes on along the minus strand of NC_084977.1, from coordinate 719,442 downwards.
GGGGCGTGGTTATGTGAGCAGGACTCAAGAATGAGATAAAGTCATATTTAGGCAGAAATAACCTTTCAGTAACTGTATTTGGCCTCCAATCAATTTTTGGCAGGTGAAAATGCCTTATTTTGTGTTATAATGGTCCTTTAAAAGAGTTCCAAACTGTCCTGTGAGCTCTAGTGTTTATATTATGAAGCTTATGAATGAGATCAAGTCATATTTAGGCAGAAGTCAGCTTTCAGTAACTGTATTTGGCCTTTAATCAATTTTTGGCAGGTGAAAACTGTTCGTTATTTTATAGGCGTATGTAACCCTCCCATAAATCATGTCTTTTATAGTCTTGTCTCCAAATAGTAGGCATAAACAATAATATTAGATATAAAACACATCCCAACATGGGAATCAAATACTACGTAGGGCCCAGATCAGATAAAAAACAACGCAGAGTCACGAGGATCATTGCAAAAGTGATAATTTCTTTACTGAACACACACCCATAAATCACATTCATTATAGTCTAATTTATAATTGCGGACGTACAGTTGTATGTAAATGCATATTATGACCGTTTTAGCGCTACCGCTCAACGGACTGCTGTGCGTGCTCCCGCGGCCAGAAATCAGATTCTGGCAGACGATCACTTTTTGGCGCGACACCGTTCCTGTATTTCTATGTAGGCTTGCAAACACATGAACAGCACTTGCATCGCGGCCGCAATTTCCTCCATCTTCGTCGTCTTCTCCTCCTTCTTTGTTGTATTTTGTTTTCTTCTTCTCCTTCTTTGTTTTCTTCTTCTTCGTTTCCGGCGGGCTAGATGCCTTGCGGCATGTTGCTGCCTCTCACTGGTGAATCATGGAAGTGCTTCAAAGGCGCACGCTGGCTACATTATACAGTGACGTAATCGCGTGGCTCCTTGCCAGCTCCTTGCCGGTAGAAACACAACAGGTTCGTAAGAGTTGCTCGGGTTAACACCAACTGAGCACTCGCTGTAGCACCAGCTCCCAGCAAGCTCTAGCTCCAGCTCAGTGGAAAAGGGGTATTGGATTGCATTAGATTGCAAAGGTGTACCTAATAAAGAGTGAGTGTATATTATATAGTTAAGTTGTTTACTGAACTATATTATACAGTAATCAGAGGTTATACAGTATTATATAGTTAAGTTGTTATATTCTCTGAATTAAATTATAGTTAAGTAATATACAGTATAAGCTTTTAGGAGAGCGACTGCAGCTTCAATAGTATTAGCTTCACATTTTTTGCCGAATCTGTTTTGCGCTCTCTCTTCATGGCTGCTGTATGAGTAACATGTGAGTGGTGACTTATCGTCGTGCATCCAGCATGGTGCAGACGTTGACTGTAAATGTGTGTGGGAAGTTCCCGGATTATAAGTGTTGGATTTGCGGGAATCAATTAAATTATGTGCAATACCCACAATCCTGCTCTGAAATGTAGGCCCTGCCTGTGCTGTGTGTATACAGGTGTGGTCTGCAGATGTTGGGGTTACCCACAGTCCACCATCTGACTTGTTGTGGAAGAGCCAGGCTTCCTGGGGCACTGGAAATGACATCATTACCACTTTGATCAACACTGATGGCGAGGTAACAACATTTCAAATTCTACCTGTCTACCCTCTGCATTTATGTGTCTTGATGTGCAGACCACTTTAGTATGGCAATATGGTGTGTATGTTTTGAATCATGTGTGCTGACTGACTGTCCTACAGGAGGTGGCCAGCAGGAGTGTAACCAAGACTCAGGTGGAGGTAGAGAATGAAGAAGAAGAGGAGGGAGAGGCACAAACAGTGAGTATGCTTGTTTTTATTTCCAGATTTACCTGTAGGATTATACAAAAACATGCCACTTTATAGTCTTCTCACTTTGTTCCCCTTTTACTTCAGACTTGTGTGTGAGGCGGTGGTGGTGGGTGGTAAAATTAAATAAATGACTCCAATATTTTAGAAAACATTTTCTCCAGAATAGTTTGTAGTGTCTCACACACCTGTGTTTAAAAATAAAATGTCATGTAAAAAAGGGGTTCATGCCCACACAATTTCACATTGTATGTGTAATAGTCTGATGGATCCTATAGTCTCAGGAGGTTTAATGACCAACATGATACTATTACGTTCAGACCTCAGCTATCAACATATATTGAAGTTATTTACTTGGTCCCATAATTTTGATTTGTCATCCACATACAAAGTAACATAAACATATTTCATAACATTATCTAAGTGAAAGGAAACATGTACAGTTGTTTCCATACAGTGCGTTTCATATGTTTATCATCATTCTCATCTTCTAGTTGCATGTATTGTAAGTTTACACTTTGAAGTGAACCTTTATTAACTCTTAAATCACCTTTTTTGAGTTTATTCTGACTCAGTATCTGTTAGCAATTAATGTCCAAAATGTTCCAAAATAGAAAAAACTAAACAAATATTTGTTTATTGATTTGTTGTTGAAAAAACAAAAAATGTGATATTGCTGTCAGGTGTTTTAACATGATCATTAATGACCTCAAAAAATGTTCCCTTTTTTCTTTTTCTTTTTTAACCCTTCTTGATTTTGCAGTTAACCATAGTTGATTTTATGATAATGATTTCTGTTTTTTCTTCAGGGAAAGGTGTCATCCAGAGAGTGTGCCATCATGTGAAGTCTTCTTGTTCTGTTGCTGGCTTTGACTTCAACATAATATTTTTTATTTCTCCAGAGCCACTCAGATATGACCCTGGTCATTGCCTCATTATTTGATGTTTTTTATTGTTTAAGACAATATTAGAATTTTTGGACTAATGGACTGTTTTTACTGCTCTTGCATTTCTGGACCTGCTTTAATATGAGTAATTTCTCTAAACATGACTTGCAATACCAATGTTTGTGTATCATGCAAAGATAATGATTGTGAACATGTGTCACAATCATTAACAGTCTGACACATGTGTGTGTCACTGTGTTGAGGTAACTGAATATTCCCACCCCTACTAACATTACTCTACTTGTCAATGATTGCTTCCACTGGCTGTCTTTCATTCTTCCTCAGTAAGCATTTTGGTTTTATTTTTCATGCACTGTAGAACTGCACATAAATCAACTTAAAGAACCTACTATAATTTTCAGCCTAAAGAACATCCCTGTATGGCTCCAAAATTTAGACCTTTTTGACCAAGAGGTCACGAAGTATTCCTTATCTGTAATATATATGTCTGTGGTTATCCAGTTAGGTTTTGCCCCTCTTCACATTTTTTGTAAATGTAGATGAAACTGCATTGATTTCAAAAGCCTGATGAAAGGATGCATTATGTGCGATTGTGTTGAAAAACTGATTTCTCTGATCAAATATTAGCTTTTGAATCCACTGCTGGTTTGCAGTCATTTGTCAAGTGTTGGGCTTCAAAGCTTAGATCACTACAAATGAACTCCAGACCTTTGGGACACACACCTTTTCTCTCTCTGCCTCATCTCTGTCCTTCATTCCTCCCCTCTTTGTTTCTTCAAAGACAGCACCCAATGAAATGTGACTTAATCTGATCTCACTCTTACCTGGGGTGAGTCAGCAGCCGTGGCCAGTTAATGTCACCTTTTGTGCAAAGTCCTGCAAAAAATGGAACGATGATATTTAACAATTACTTAGTATGTGCAGCATATTTCAGTCTTGTGTCTTGCCTCCTGTTGACAGTCAGTTCAGTATTGTTGCAGTTCTGATTCAGTTCAGCAACACCATCTGAAAATAAGTGGTGTTCAGGCTCGGTTGCTTTAATCACTTGAGTCAAGAAAAGAAGCTGCAGCCACACACAAATCTACAGACCAGAAATAGGAAAGTGTGCATACAGACAGGAGAGAAAAGAAATTGATCCTTAACTTCATGTGATAATCATGTCATGAAATTAGCAGTGAAGTGAACCACACTACAGAGTGTAGAGATAAGATGTAGAGATGTGACAACTGTCACACAGGAATGGATCCACATGCATCTCCTGCATCAAAGAGGTGTTAGGTAATTAGGTTTACAGCCATAAACATGGTTAACTCATGGTTATGTGTTAGCTTTTTTATAATAACAGTAACCAAGGTATATCTGGTGGTGATTTTCTGGAACCATGATACAATAACATTGCTGCTCCTAAAACACTAAATTGCCAAATTATGGCTCAAGTTCTACTGACTGGATGTGGGTTTGGTATGTTTTTCCCAGTTTGGCTGTTGAAATAATGAAAAGAAAAGCCATCTGACTGGCTTAATCAGTCTAAAATATTAAACTGACATGACATCTAAGTACACATGAGGTAAACTGTGAAACAAAACTTGTATGATGCATTTGAAATGATATTCAGATGGTTGCATTATCTTCTTCTCTGTAGTCTCGTTATTTTTGGAATTGCAGTACATTGTATGGGAGTTGCTCTTATTGTTTATACACCTTGTGTGCCATCTCGGGAAGCTCTATTTCTCTTGTATGTTTGTATTCTGTGTTACATTGCTAGTTAATTTCCTGTAGAGTTTTGTCAATGTAATCTGTTTGTTTACATGAAATATTTCAATTATTAGCTTGTGTTTAGGAGCTCTGGGGTGATTAAGGTTGGGTGTAATCTGAAGAGCATAAAGTCCGATTCCTGGGTGGCCAAACTGCCATTTACCAGTGACCCCACGTTTAACATAACGTCATTTTGTATATATCCTCTTAATCTGAATAATAATAATAGCTACTAGTTGAAAAAAAAAAATGTGCAAAAAAAGTTGGTTTATTTGCATATTAGTAAAGACCAAAATGCAACATTTAGGACAGGTAAAATAAAAAAGAAAGGAGGATCAGTTAATTGACTTGGATCTGTTACTGATAGTTGTTGTGACACAGCTCTGAATTAATATTGAACATAAGCACCCAAGTTTTAATCACTGGAGCAAACACGTGTTATGGTCATGTAAGTGGGGGTGGGGCTTAATTCATTCATAATTAAGTGTTGTTGAACTGCTTTTTGTACCCACAATAAACGTTTTACATATATTCATTTGGTATTGGTTATAGATTAGCCCGCAGGAAGACAAATGTCCTCCCCTCCATCGTAAACTTAGGCACTTTTCATCATGCTAATATGTGCTCTCCTCACTCCTTACCCCTGACCTGGAAATTGTTCCCAGGGCCGTCCAAGGGGTCCAATCAGGCCCACTGGATAACTGTGTAAAGTATGAAAATTACAGAAAAGTTATTACAATTTTTCAATAAAATACACCGCTAGTATTACTTATTTTTGCTTGCCATTTACAAACAAGAATTGAATTCAAATTAGCCTCTGGGCTTGGACACATTTTATCAGTATCTGTTAGCAGGGTAACCCCAAGCTGAAAGCTCTGTTCATGTTTGGGACAACTTCTCTTTGTGAACAAGCTTTTTCTTTGCTGAGCATGGATAAAACAAAGCTGTTTCAGATTCACACTAATGATGATCTAAAGTTGGCAACTGCTCAGGATTTGACACCTAATATTGATGCAATATATTGAAAATGTCAATCATTTCTCTTGAGACATCACAGGCTGTTCATCTGTTTTGTAAATATATGCTTTAGTATTGTAAAGTTATAATATACACTCACCGGCCACTTTATTAGGTACTCCTGTCCAACTGCTAGTTAACCCAAATTTCTAATCAGCCAATCACATGGCAGCAACTCAATGCATTTAGGCATGTAGACTTGGTCAAGACGATCTGCTGCAGTTCAAACCGAGCATCAGAATGGGGAAGAAAGGTGATTTAAGTGACTTTGAACGTGGCATGGTTGTTGGTGCCAGACGGGCTGGTCTGAGTATTTCAGAAACTGCTGATCTACTGGGATTTTCACGCACAACCATCTCTAGGGTTTACAGAGAATGGTCCGAAAAAGAGAAAATATCGAGTGAGCGGCAGTTCTGTGGGCGCAAATGCCTTGTTGATACCAGAGGTCAGAGGAGAATGGCCAGACTGGTTCGAGCTGAAAGAAAGGCAACAGTAACTCAAATAACCACTCGTTACAACCGAGGTATGCAGAAGAGCATCTCTGAACGCACAACACGTCCAACTTTGAGGCGGATGGGCTACAGCAGCAGAAGACCACACCGGGTGCCACTCCTGTCAGCTAAGAACAGGAAACTGAGGCTACAATTCGCACAGGCTCACCAAAATGGGACAATAGAAGATTGGAAAAAGGTTGCCTGGTCTGATGAGTCTCGATTTCTGCTGCGACATTCGGATGGTAGGGTCAGAATTTGGCGTAAACAACATGAAAGCATGGATCCATCCTGCCTTGTATCAACGGTTCAGGCTGGTGGTGGTGGTACAATGGTGTGGGGGATATTTTCTTGGCACACTTTGGGCCCCTTAGTACCAATTGAGCATCGTGTCAACGCCACAGCCTACCTGAGTATTGTTGCTGACCATGTCCATCCCTTTATGACCACAGTGTACCCATCTTCTGATGGCTACTTCCAGCAGGATAACGCGCCATGTTATAAAGCGCCAATCATCTCAGACTGGTTTCTTGGACATGACAATGAGTTCACTGTACTCAAATGGCCTCCACAGTCACCAGATCTCAATCCAATGGAGCACCTTTGGGATGTGGTGGAACGGGAGATTCGCATCATGGATGTGCAGCCGACAAATCTGCAGCAACTGCGTGATGCTATCATGTCAATATGGACCAAACTCTCTGAGGAATGTTTCCAGTACCTTGTTGAATCTATGCCACGAAGGATTAAGGCAGTTCTGAAGGCAAAAGGGGGTCCAACCCGGTACTAGCAAGGTGTAGCTAATAAAGTGGCCGGTGAGTGTACAGCGGTGGCCAAAATTATTAGAACACAGCATTTTAAAGAGGTTTCAGTTGTTTTTGTTTAATTGGCCATTAAAATACCCTTAAAACGAATGAAATATCTACAGTCATCATTATGCTCTATAAACCATAGACTACAGCCATCATGAGGAGATTTAGGTAATTTTCCTTATAAAAACCAAGCTAGGCCTATTTCACTGTCAATGTCACACAATCATGTTCCTTCACAGAAGATGGACTTGAGATGCAGTCCAAGCACTGTAAAAGTACAACTTTAGACCGCCATGATTCACACCAGGGGAGAGGTAGCAAAAAAGACACTTTCAGACAGACAAGTGAAGCATCTCAAAATTCTCAGTCTTAAGGACCGAAGAAAAACCTCACAAGAACTGTGTGAGGAGATCAACACCACAACCCAGAGGAAAACTTTACTGCTCAAAGCTCGCTCCTTTCCAGCACGGGGGAGAAAAAACTGAGATTTCTCGATTATTTCTCCTAAAATTCACTAGGAGCAAGAGGTGAGACATGACTGCTAGCAACAGCAGCCTTCCTTGAGACATGACGGAGCTTTATTTGAGACCTCCTTTGGAAACAAAAATGAACAATACTGGAGCATATATATTGACACTTTTAAAACTGTTGAAAAAAAGCCTTTATTAAAATCACCATCTTTAGTGTACAACACAGCAGCACTTTATAAAGCACAGTTTGAACAGAATCATGATAACACTTGACATTTCTGACAATAGTGATCTCTTCAGAAAAAAAATGCAGATTGCCTTAACCAACCAGTAACAACTGACTACTTCAGCTAGTAGTGTAAAGACAGTCTATAAATGTGTTTCTTCTCAGTGAAACTTCTTAAAGAAGTGTCTAACAGTGTTCCACACTGCTGCACAACAATCCAGAGCATTTCATTACTTTAGTCTTTAAGCAGTATTTGTGTATGAGGAGTTATTTGGTCTTCTCAACCGATCCATCCCATATGCTATAGTGCATGATGTAAGCTGCAAGAATGACGGAAAGCCAAAATTACAAATAAATTCCTTAACATACCATAATAGCAAACTATCAAATATAAACTAATTACTTAATTGTTATGGAGAGGACAGTCCATGTCCACTCTTTGCATTGCACTAATTTAACCTTCACGTGGTATTTTATAAGTTTTATTTTTATACATTTTTCAAGGTACGACTAAGTCATTATTTGTTTCCTTTTTATGTAAGCGTGTTGGATTCAGAAATGAATAATGAAATAACATTTTTTTGTAATTTTCCGATTTTGGACTCACTATTGAATATGAAAAGAATGAATCTGCCACCTGCTGACCCAGGTCTGAATATTTGTGTGTATGGGGGAATAATTAATGATACAGCATTTTAAAACAAAACATGATAAAGTCCTGTGGGGTGAATACACACATGAAGAATAAACATGTATCAACAAAATAAGCAATGTACTTACTTAGATCCAGATTAGACCCATACCTGTTGGACCTGGAACACCAGCCAAGTTGTTCACCCCTGTAACACAGAAAATTAATCATATTATTTATAATTTCAGTTTAATGTTCCACAATTAAAACAGCTTGGTTGCTGTCCTCATTACTTGCAGTTGTGTTTGTATTGAGTAGAGCTACATGTTGCTCAGGTGAATTGTATGAAGAAAGAAGTATGTGGTGAAGGGACAATGAAATCCATGAAAGTTGGGCCTAAATATCTATGTTTTTAAACCCACCCAACCTGAATCTCTCCACAGTGGCAAGCTAGAATGCTAGCTGCTGATGGCTCTAAGTCAAAGACAGCAACCCTGTTGCTAGAGAAGAATTATCATTCATAAGGTAGAGGAGAAGTAATTTTCTAAACCACATAATGAAACACAAGGAAAAGAGAAGTTGACAGTGAAAGCACTACCCACCCACCACCACCCCAAAACAGTCAAACTAGTGGAAACACTAGTTTTAAAAAATTAAAAACTATGCATTACCATTTTGGTCATTCTTGGGTGAGCCAGCGTCTGGCTCATATCATTTTCAGTGGGTAGCGCAGCTGAACATTTCTTTCTGTGAAATACATGAAAGTACAAAAACATTTTTTTTTTTTTATATATGTGGTTCTTAGTAAACTTCAACTTTACATTATATTTCTTAAATTCTTGCAGCAAATCCTACATTAATATCATTTGTTGCAGAGAAACCCTACTACTGAGACTACAGCCACTTCACCAAGAAACACATACACTCCCTAAATGCCCTACAGGTCTTTATTTCAGGGTTGTTAATGGGCTTACTGAAATGATTTCTTACTATAAATGACTACTACTGAGAGCTAAGATCACCATAAATCAATAAGATGATGTTCTTTGGATCCACAATAGTCACAGCTTTCTGTTCATACCCAATTTATACAACACACAAAGGGCCTGATTTACTAAAGGTTTGCGTGTGTAGAAACGTGTGCAAACTTGACATCAACTGCAAAAAATGTGCAAGTTGATCTACTAACACAGCGCACTGAGGTTTGCGTCTTTAACTGTGCAAGATAATACACGCTGTCCATTTAGTAGTTATAATGAATATGTAATATGAGACGTTTTAACCGCAGTGTGTAAAATACAGAGAGGAGAAAATGCAAATATGTTATTTAGCACACACATTGTGATTTACCAAACCTGAAGGTATTATTTCTGATGCTAACTGTGTCTATAAATAATAAGTTTGAAGGACAGGTATTAACCTGCTGCTCACTGCTCACAGATGACTTCTGTTACTGTAGAGAGGAGGAGACGGAGGCACAATGACAGAATACGCACAGGACGGAGTTTTTCCACCCGTGTTAATACTTTTGGAGTGGAATATTTTTGGTTTTACTAACAGCATTGACTTTGTCACAAATATTCTCGCATATGTCGCAGACATCCCAACTCTCCCGGAAGTTCCGGGAGTCTCCCGCATATTGATAACTGTCTGACGCCCGCAAATAAGATCCAATCTCCCCCGTAATCTGGAGCGAGCAAGCAAGAGTGCGCTCTAGACAGTGTCTGTGCGTTTGTGTGACTATCAATACAGCGTTATTAAACCAACCACCAGCCCCCCCGCCCCGACACTGGAACCTCTAATTCCATGTGATCAAATCTCATGTTGCGCTTGCAGGCTTTTGCTCGTCCAAACTCTCCATTAAGACGCAAAACCCTCATTGAAATACTGATGTCTCCACCCTGTTGTTTACACAGTTTTTCTTGGTAGATTTCCCGCAAAACGCACTCAAACTTAACACGCCGGGCCTAAGCAATGAAATAATAACTGGGACCCGGGGAGATATGACGGCAGCGGGTCATTAAAAGCGCCATGTGTTTAGGACAGACTCTGATGTTGCGGTTTAACTGGTGACCGTGTTATCTGGTGACTTTCTCACATTATGAGAGGTGAATGAGTCCCCTGAACGCTATTTAACTTACATACATGATTAGATATTACACAGAGTATTGTGTATTTTAAAAGGATTAAACCACAATCAAAGGCTTTTTATGAGAAAGTCCCCAGTTAACACAGTCACCAGTTAAACCGAAACACCGGTTCTCCGGTACTCTGCTGCTACTGCAGACGGTCTCACAGTCACAGCAGTTCATTATTGTAAATGTATCGATCATATTGATAATGCGTTTAGTACAACGTGCGTTGTTCATTTTGTTTTTAGTTATAATGAACGTCTGCTGATACCAGAAAATGAACTAAATGGTAAGTTTTGTAAGTAATCAGCCCTAGTTAGCACACAGCCTGTGTTATTAGGTTTATATCAAGCCGTGTTTTTCTGTTGTTTAACAGCATTATTGCAGAGCCTACATTGGGAAAGCTTCCACTGTGTTATTGATTATTTAGTGAGGATGCAAAGTGAGGTTTGTGTGGCTCCACCTGTGTAATCCACGTGTGCATAGACTGATTATTGCTTCTTCTTTTTAGCCATGAGGGTCAATCAATCAATCAATCTTTATTTGTATAGCGCCAAATCACAACAAAGTAATCTCAAGGCACTTTACACATAGAGCAGGTTCTAAACCGTACTCTTCAGGTTTAATTTTAAAGGACCCTTGAGCAAGCACTTGGTGACAGTGGCAAGAAAAAACTCCCTTTTAACAGGAAGAAACCTCAGGCAGAACCAGGCTCAAAGTGGGAGAACATCTGCCTCGACCGGTTGGGGTAGAGAGGAGAGAGAGGAAGAATAGGAGAGAGAGAGAAGCACATTGAAAATAAACATTGAAGCTAGAAGGTCCGGGACTGGAATCTGTCATCCGGGCGTCTACAGGCCCAGATTACCTGTGAGAAGAGAAAGCACAGACAACTCCGGGGAAGAAGTTTAGGTTATTGAATGCATTAATAGTACATGAATGTTAATGGATATAGATGGATGGAGAGAGAGAGAGAGGAGGAGAGAGGAGCTCAGTGCATCATGGGAGCCCCCCGGCAGTCTAAGCCTATAGCAGCATAAACTAGGAGCTGGTCCAGGACAAGCCTGGCCGGCCCTAACTATAAGCTTTATCAAAAAGGAACGTTTTAAGCCTACTCTTAAAAGTAGAGACCCAATTTGGGAGATGGTTCCACAGGAGAGGAGCCTGAAAAAAATATTTCACCCTACTTTTTGGGAGTCCTCGTTGATACCCTTATGTTGTTTTACTGTGGTTTGGGAATTGTTTTATTTTCAGTTTGAGCTCACAGTATTGGAGATTGCAAGGCAGGCCTATTAATGACCCCCAAAGTATTTTAAGTTAAGTTTACTTCCTAGGTTACTTCAAAAAATCGCTAAGGCTACTTTATAATAATATACAACCACACAAGACTCACCAGTCAGTCAGATTTTACTTTCAAAAGAAATGTAAACAGGTTTCTATAATGCCACACATGGCTTAACATTGCTGTGATGTGATGATGTTAAACTCTGGATCCTTAATAAACAATAAACAGCAAAAAAATTCTACATCCAAAGACAAAACATGACTCAATAGTCATTATGACCTTCACTCAAGTCTGCAGTAGAGGAGAATGGAGTAGCTGATCCACTTTCTGCCACTGCTTCTGAAAGGGACTTTTGATTGAAAAGGTCAGATTTAGATTTGCTAACGGGTAATGAACATTTGCTGTATTATGTACTAGGTAGGTTACTTATGCCATAAACTAGATTTTTAAATGATTATCAGCATCAATATCATCAATAATAACTGCTAAGCATGTTTTAAAATGAGTAGGCTGCTACAATAGTTACAAATAGCACGCATTTCAAGCAGTTCACACACTCTCACGCCACACCTGACACGTTAACAACCGTTAGCGAGTCCTACCAGGCAGAATGAACCATTTTGCATTTTTGCAAGGGGGTGCAGTTAATCTCAGACTTAATTTGATTAAAGCAACCTTATTATTGAACTTTCATAGCAACTTTGATTTTATTTTAATATTTATGACATCATTTTTTATAACTGATATATATTATGCATGTATGTGAACTACAGTTGGTGTACCAACACTAAGACTGTCGCCAGTTATTGCTGCCCGGACCTGGAGGATGTAACTGTTAAATGCAGGCCCATATATCTACCTCGGGAGTTTACTGTTGTCATGGTAACAGCTGTTTATATTCCACCGGATGCAAATGCTAACTCGGCCCTGGGTCATTTACATGACATCGTTAGCTGTCAGCAGAGTATGTATCCTGAGGCTGTTCACATCATTGCAGGGGACTTTAATCATGCTGATTTAAAGGCAGTGCTCCCTAAATTACATCCGCACGTTAAATGTGTTACCAGGGGAGCAAACACACTGAACAGGGTCTACTCTAACATCAAGAAGGGCTTTAGGGCTAAGCCATTACCACACCTGGGCCAGTCAGACCACATGTCCCTGCTCTTAATTCCAGCATATACCCCCCTCAGAAAAAGTGCTCTTACATCTAGAATTGTTACAACCTGGCCTGAAGGTGCCTCTCAACAGCTGCAGGACTGCTTTGAGTCAACAAACTGGGATGTTTTCGAACATCAGGACCTAGAGCAGTACACAACAGCTGTCCTGGGTTACATCAAGCACTGCATGGACACTGTCACTGTTGACAAATGCATCCGGGTTTATCCCAACAAGAAACCCTGGATGACTAAAGAAGTGTAGTGCCTGCTAAGGAAGAGGAACACCGCCTTCAGGTCTGGTGATGGGGTGCTATACAGTGCTGCTAGAGCCAATCTGAAGAGAGGCATCAGAGAGGCCAAGGCTGCCTACAGGAGGAGGATTCAGGACTGTCTCCAGAGCAACGACTCCAGGCAGGTGTGGCAGGGGTCCAGCATATCACCAACTACAGACCCAGTAACATCTCGTCTGTTGTTGGTGACGCCTCACTGGCAGAGGAGCTGAACCACTTCTTCGCCCGCTTTGAGGTGGAGTCACCGGAGGCAGCCACACTAAATCCACCATCCCACAACAGTCACATCCTCAAGGTGGAGGAGCATGAGGTGAGGTGCACGCTGAGGGCTGTGAACCAGAGGAAAGCTGCAGGACCTGACAGCGTCTCTGGACGGGTGCTGAGGGACTGTGCGGACCAGCTGGCTGGAGTCTTTACCAAGATCTTTAACCAGTCACTGTCTCACTCTGCCGTCCCTTCCTGCCTGAAGTCCTCCACAATTGTCCCACCCCCGAAGAAAAAAAACACCAGCAGCCTGAGTGATTACCGACCAGTAGCTCTTACACCTATCATTATGAAGTGCTTTGAGAAACTGGTCCGGAAGCACATCACTTCAAATCTTCCACCCAGGTTTGACCCTCACCAGTTCACATACAGAGCCAACAGGTCCACAGAAGACGCTATAGCCACAGCTCTCCACTCTGCTCTGTCCCACCTGGAGCAGCAGGGGAGCTACACGCAGCTGCTCTTTGTGGACTTCAGTTCTGCGTTTAACACCATCATCCCCAACAGACTGGTGAACAAGCTGTCAGACCTGGGAATATCTCACTCCATCTGTCTCTGGATCAAGACTTCCTGTCTGACCGCTCCCAGAGGGTGAGAGTAGGCCCCCACATCTCCTCAGCGCTCAGCCTAAATACTGGATCACCTCAGGGCTGTGTGCTGAGCCCCATACTCTACACCCTCTACACCCACGACTGCACCCCCGTCCACTCCAGCAACAGCATCGTTAAATTCGCTGATGATACCACTGTGGTGGGGCTCATCTCTGGGGGGGATGAGTCTGCATATCGGGACGAGGTGGAGCAGTAGTCAGTGTGGTGCACAGAAAACAACATGGCACTGAACACTACCAAGACAAAGGAGCTGGTCATAGACTACAGGAGAAATAAAACGGACACTCCGCCCCTGTTCATCGGTGGGGACTGTGTGGAGAGGGTCACAGACTTCTGGTTTCTGGGAGTTCACATAGAGGAAGACCTGACCTGGAGCATCAACACCACTGCTATCATTAAGAAAGCACAGCAGAGATTGTACTTCCTGAGAGTACTCAGGAATAACCAACTCTCACAAAAACTGCTTGTGTCCTTTTATTGTTGCTCCATTGAGAGCATGTTGACCTACTGCATGTGTGTGTGGTTCTCCAGCTGCACAGCTGCAGAGAGGATAGCGCTCCAGAGGGTCATCACCACAGCCCAGAAGATTATCGGCTGCCCTCTCCCCTCCCTGAAAGATCTGTACAGTTCCCGCTGTTTCAGGAAAGCTCTCCATATACTCAGGGACCCATCTCATCCAGGACACTCGCTGTTTGAGCTGCTGCCCTCAGGCAAACGCTACAGTACAGTACGCACAAATAGATTACACAACAGCTTTTATGCTAAAGCCATAAATGCACTAAACTGCATTAAATAATGGCAATTATTTATTTATTTTTTGTTTCTGCACTTTAAAGACGGCATCTCAATTTTGTTGTGCTTTGTACAATGACAATAAAAACTTTCTATTCTATTCTATTTAAACAAAAGCCCAGGGCCCCCCCGTGCTTTGGGCCCTGGTACACCATTCCAATTTCTCCCCTAACTTCGACGCCCGTGGTCATGTCCAGCAAGTGGAAATCAGCCGGTGATACCACTTTTTGGACCTTATTTTGTTCCGGTACAGTGCAATCAGGGAGTCAAGTAGATCCACTCCACCCATATTCTTGTTGTACTCCTTCACCACAGCAGGGCAGGGGACTTTGATGTTCACCTTTTGCTTGCGGTCCCACCTCTCAACTTCTTTAACTGGGGATGCTCCGATGTAGTCACTCAGAAGGGTCACTGAGCGGTTATCATACCACTTCACTACATGCAAAGTGGTTTCTCCAACCACAGCCATCTTCTCTTCAAAAGAGCCACGACCTGTTCTCTTCAGTTCAGGATTGCCCATCAAGTTGACACCGGGTATTACATCGTTTGACTATTGTCAGAATTATACATTCCATCTCTTTCACATTCACAATCCTGATCCCAGTAATCCTTTATCCCTGCTCCAACAAAACTGAGTAATTACTGATTGATAACAAACTGTTGATTTTAATCAGGTGTGTTGGAGCAGGGAGGCATCTAAAACATGCAGGCACAGTGTCCTCAGGACCAGAGTTGAGTGCTTTAGCATAACTGCCCAATCAAAAGTGGTCTAACTGCATGATGTTGCCCTGAGGCAACGAACGAAAAAACACAGTTTTAGAAAGTAAATGAAAACAAAATATGTATTTAAACAATTAAATATACTTCTTTACATATTCATGCACATGCATATATTTTTATTTGTTAAGTTAATTCACTTTAAACGTGTAAAAAAACTATTTATCTTACCATTCGCTGGCACTGTGTCAAATGCAGATTTGGCTCAAAAAAGGATTGTTCCAACCCCCGGTCGAAGGTCAAACCCATTTCTACCCCTAATTTTATTGGATGAGGACATGTCTGGTGATATTACATTTTTTTTAAAAACATTCAAAAATGTAAAGGGATGGTATAATACCAAAAAAAGTGGTTTGTTGCCATAAGGGTTAAGTATCCTCCTGAGGCCAGTGGTGATAAATGTTGTCAACAGCAACAGTGTCAATGTGTACCTGTTGCCTTTGACAACGACGTTTTTTTGACTATCACTGTGTTACCGTTTTATTGTTTATTAAGGACCGAGCCGAAAGGCTTGCCTGGAGGCAAGGACCCTATTGTTATTATTTCTGTCTTTTGAGTGAAGCTGCGCTAGCTTGCTCCGTTAGCCATGTCAACCGTTGTGCTTCGCACACAGATATATGGCGACTGTTACAGTGTGTTTATTTTATTCATTTTTACTGTGTAGGGCAAGGAACTGTACAACAGACTGTCACCACTGGCCACGTTGATGTGTTTTTCTGTATTATTCAACAGGTATCTTTGTATTTCTGTCTGTATCTCTTGTATATTATTTCTAATGATAATTATAGGCAGTAGGCCTAATTTTAAAAGGGCCTTTGCACAAAATTGTTGTATTATTGTTGTCATTTAATGTTGTAATTTTTATACATAACTAGAAAATGGGTTCAAAACAATTTGGAAATAAATGTGTAAACTCAACGGCGAAAAAACTGAGGTCCTCCTCATCGGTACCAGATCAGCCTTAGCAACACGCAACACTTTCTCCATGTCCATCAACAATTCCACTGTTCCTACATCCCCTCAGGTAAAGAGCCTGGGTGTTATCCTGGACAGCACATTATCTTTTGAAGCCCACATCAATAACGTTACTCGGACTGCATACTTCCATCTACGTAACATCAACCGTCTCCGTCCCTCACTTTCACCAACCTGCACCGCTATCCTGGTAAACACCCTGATCACATCCCGTCTGGACTACTGTAACTCTCTCCTCTTTGGTCTTCCGCGTAAATCTCTTCACAAACTCCAGCTGGTACAGAACGCAGCCGCTCGTATCACAACCAGAACTCCCTCTATTGAACACGTCACTCCTGCCCTGCAGCAACTTCATTGGCTCCCTATCAAATCCCGCATTGACTTTAAGATTCTACTCCTCACTTACAAGATCCTTCCCAACCTGGCACCATCATATCTCTCTAAACTTATTCACATCTACACACCTTCCCGAACTCTCCGATCCTCCTCTGCCAACCAGCTCTCTGCCCCATCTGCCAACTTAACCACCATGGGGTCAAGAGCTTTCAGCAGATCTGCCCCCCGCCTTTGGAACTCTCTCGAACAAGACATTCGCACTTCTGACTCTGTCTCTGTGATGCCCACTAAAGTGTTATCACATTTGTGGTAGTTTCTGTAATTTTATAATTCATGTTTTGCATATTTGTTCAGGGGTAATCAACCTGTTTCCACCATCCTTGCACTAAAATATTCTATATAGATGTCAGGAGTAATTGTGGGGTCACCAGCAGGGGGCAGTGTGGCGCTTATTGTGTTCCAGGGGGCTTTACGTCAGTTTGGTCCGCTTTGCAGCTTTCCTCTTTCTGCTGAGCAAGATGAAAAACGGACGCAGAGTTTAAATTAAGAGTGTAAATTAAGTTTAGTAACTGAGGTGTAATATGTTGACATGTCATGAATACATTTTATGAATTTGCGGACATGTATGTACATATAGCAGTAGCCACATTTTCGCGCCTGATAACGTCACCTGTTGCTTCCAAAGTCACGTTAGTCAGAGTTTTATTTTTAGCTCCTTGAACATTTGTGTAAAGTCTAATAGTTTTGAAATGTAATATATTGTGTAAAATATGAAAAACTAATATAAAAAACTGAGTTTATGTACTGTAAAACGGTTAAAAGCTAATGTTAAAAACAAATTTTATACATTTTAAAAGTGGTTAAAAACAAGTTAAAAATCTGTCAGCTCATGCATTTTGGAGGAGTAAAATGATTTCAGTTGAAAAAATGGAAAATGCATTTAGGAACCATATGTAAGTGGTAACATAAGCTATGTTTTATATGTAAGTGGTAACATAAGATATGTTTTATATGTAAGTGATAACATAAGCTATGTTTTATATGTAAGTCGTAACATAAGCTATGTTTTATTTTAAGCTGAAAAGAGACAACTTACAGGGTAACAGTGGTTATTGTCATTTTGATTTATTTAATCACACAAAACTTATAACTCAGTATTTGCTGAAAGATGAGAAAAGACAAATAGTATTTTATTTTGAAGTCATGTTTATTTCATAGAGAATATTGAGTGTTCGCAACAGAGGATTTAAATTGTGAATGCTTTAATAAATGCTCTCCTCTTTCTGCTGAGCGAGATGAAAAACGGATGCAGAGTTTGCACTAAATGTTACCTGATTTTTATTGTTTGATGTACTGTTGTTGTGTTTTATGAGCCTTGTAAGGTGTCCTTGAGTGCTTTGAAAGGTGCCTTTAAATAAAATGCATTATTATCATTATTATTATTGTTTTATTTTACTGTAATAGCCTAATTTTAAAAAAAACTATACGATCACGTTGTGAAATGTTTACTAACAGCAACAGCATCAGTTTGTGCCTGTTGCCGTTGATGACCGCAGCTGTGGGTAATGAGCTGTACAACAGACTGTCACCACTGGCCACGTTGATGTGTTCTTCTGTATTATTTAACAGTGCTACCCTGATCAATAAACGCTGTGAACCCAGAGAGAAAGATTGTCGAATGGTCTCTTCTGTCTGCTGAGATTGAGCTGAAAAGAAGGGGTTACATTGGCACAGAGACTAAAGTTACATTTAGAGTAGACAAAGATGTGTCCTTGCATGAAAGGAGGACAACAATATTCCATTAATCTTAGATTTGATTGACAATAAGGGTTACATAACACAACAGATATTATTCATAGACAGCCTACAAGCTTTTGACACTGTAAAACGCACACAGCACAAATACAAAGACAAAGAGTGGTTGAGCTGTTTGCAATGTTACCATCATCCCCAGTTTCCTCTGCCGGCTTGTCCTGAGTTGTCAGCAGGTCTGTGGGAAAGCAGGCTGAGCAGCAGGTGTAACATCAGCGGTTGTCACTAACAACATTTGCGGTAGAAGACACAGCTGGCTCTGGTCTTCAGAGTCAACTGACTTGGATTTTCCTTTTAGCATCACTGAATGCTAATTCCACCACTTCCACTACTAAATAATAATGTGTTACTGTTGATCTATTTCTGAGAGCAGGTCCTCAGTCTCAGAGCTTGTAAAGTTCTTCTTAGTCTTTGGTGTCATTTTCATGAATGGAGCTTCTCTACAACCTGCGGATGTCTGACGTTATAAGGTATTTTGAGGGTGTCATTCGTGTTAATTTACTGTTCTCGGGAACAGACGTTCATTAAAACAGGTGGGATTCATCATGTTTATGAAGGTCATTTACTGTTGTACATTGACTGTTTCCTGGTGAGTATTTAGTGAATCCGAAGTGGCACACTCGAAAGGTCCACCTAAAAAAAAACTGACGAATTTAAGAAACTTTAAAAAAAAAAAAAAGTTTCTTGTATCTGGCCCATTGTGTTATTTGATGTGACTTTTTGCATTTTATCAATGCTTAAAAAGGGCAAAACAAACTCTTTAGAGTGATTGGAATAATTTAAACTTCCATAGGGAACCACCTGTAGGTTCAGGACCTCAGGAGTAGAGATGGGAATCGAGAACCGGTTCGAAATGATCCATTCCATCGGAATCATATGACTCTGAGTTTATCAATTCACTGCTCAGGAACGGAAAAGGCAGGACTCATCTGTGATGGTAGTGCAGCCTTCAGACTGTGTACAGCACGCACACACTAGGGGTGTGACGATACACTCAGCTCAAGAGACGACACAAGACACGATATTGGGTTCACGAGATCGAAACGAGATTTTAACTTTTTTATTTATTTTTTTAGAAAACTTCAATGAGGAAATATATGACTTATAAAGAAAATAAACTATTCTAGTATATAAATATAAATTAAATAAAGAATCCAATTATCACAAATTATAACATATTGCTAATAAAAAAACACACAAATAAAAGTAACGAGGTTAATGATCCACACGTGAAAAAAAATTTTTGGTGCGCCCCTTAATTATAGCTTCGCAAGACAACATTCACTTCAACGAGAAATATCGTCACATTTTAGTCTCGCGAGGTCACACCCCTAGCACACGCTGAAGTTATCTTCAGATATCTTGTAGTTCATCTTTAATAACTGCAGCGGTTGTAAGCACTTTTGATTTAATATTAACCTTTGTGAGGCGAACATGACATATAGTTACTGTGAACTTTCTATGCCTCACTCAGAGACATTAGCAGCAGAGCGGTGATGCTTTAAAATGAATTTGTTCAATAATTAATGCAGTGAACTTTTGACTGTGGACCATTTATCTTATCTACCAGTTATGTTTCATATTGATCAACATACAAGGTCATTGATAAGCAGTTGAGATAATAAAACAGTTGCATAGTCACTGAAAACCTGTGTAGGCCTACTATTTATCCACACAAGGAATTGATCAGGAATTGATAAGGGAATCCTTAAAGAATCGGACCGATAAGCAAAATCGATAATGGCATTTGTATCAATAAAATGTTATGAATTCCCATCCCTACTCCTGAGTAAACAAGGAGATCCTGCAGCTCAATTTTTGTGTTTTTTAGTCATGCAAACAGTCGCCCAACATTAATATAATTACTTTTTTCAAGTAATCCAAATTTTAGGAAAAGAAATCAAATGTTGTCAGCCAGCTGATAATACTGCCATCTTCATAAAGGATGAAATGCAAAAATAATAAACGTTCTCAAACATTTGGGACACACAGGTTCTCTTTTGATATATTGACAAAATACCGGCATTATTACACATTTCCCTATAGTTACAATGTCACTGACATGAAAACAAACTAACAAAAACAAAAAAACAGTGTCACCTTTGCGTCCCAGCCTGCACAGTGCAGCCGGGGCAGAGAGCCTTTCTGGCGGAACTACAGTGCGGATAGTCAGTGACATACAGATACTTCTTTTCTAGATTCCTGCTCACTTTCTGTTGCACTTTTAGTTCAAACCAGGTCTCCTACTTGTTGTTTTACCTGCTTCCAGAGTCCGGTCAGTGATTTGGTGTTGTTATTTGTGTTTAATTAATATTTTGGTGTCGTCTTGGTGTCATCTCGAGGTATTTTCTTCACTTGGAGCGGTGGCAGCGGGGGTTTAACTGTATGCATGTCCCAGGAATAAAGACTTTTGGTCTTGCATATGGGTCCGCCCTCTCCGCTCTTCCAGGACAAGAATAGGCCTACAGTCAAATTTCCCCTCATCACTCCAAAAACGAGACGAAATTTGATAAGTGCCTAACGAAAGATTTGTCAGTCAAAGGTCAGGTGCTTTTATCCAAATTGAAGGATAACCACATTTACTGTATCCGACTAAAGTTGGCTATTGCATGTCACAAAATCAGTAAGCCAAAAATAAACTCTACCTTATTCAACCTTTTATGGAGAAACAAATCTCACTACTTCAATACATATCTTTCTTTCCTTAAAGACATTTGGTATCCCAATACCAGCACCAGATTATATTATTTGATATAGTACCAGCATGTTTTTTTAAGACTGTTGCAAGACAGCAGTGTATCTAATGACATAGGCTAATGTTTAAGATAGATGTTCTGTTAAATGGCATCAATATAGAGGATAACAAATATAATAACAGATTGTTTAGACATATGATACATTGCCTTGTAACTTCTTGTAGCAAATACTATTGATATAATCACTTTGAGAACATTAATAAGGAGTGATTTGGACTTATATAAATATAAATATTTAGTATATATATATTTAATTTGCAAATTAAAAGAGACGTTAGTCTTTATTATGAGAAAAAAAAGGATATGGACACAGGTCATGTTTTAAACTTCTTTTTTTTTAATAATCTCATTTTATATGTAAAGTTTTATATCAATAAATGCAAATGGTCTGAAAGGAAACTCATTATTTTTCAGCTTAAGAATAACACTATTTTGAAACACTAAAAGGACTAAAAACCATCTGGACTATGAGTATCCACAAGGCTTTAAAATCCTCTTTTAATTCTAATTCAAATGTGCCCCTTCTTGTTTTTTTTAATTTAAATTTTATTTTAATTGTAGGCTTATTGTCATATTTTGTAGGCTATAACCTTTAAAGCATAACAGTTAAAGCGGGTGATTAGGTCCAGAAGATGGCAATAAAGCAACAAAAAACCTTACCGCTGCATTGTAAGACATCAGAGTGTTACACACTACGATGCTGTAGGCGGCGGCATGCACCTTTAACGCTGGTTTGTAGTCTGCCAGAAAAAAGGAAGAAGAAGAATTAGACACCAGAGAAGAAGGAGAAGGGGGTGGTATCTCGGCTGAAATCGTTTTCCGGGTTTATGGATATGTAAACTCCTGAATGTTAAACAGTTAGAGCGCTGACCAGGACCCTGCCATATAAGATGCTGCTGGTTTTGTCTGAAGACCACAAAGAACACCTCTCCTTCCTTCCGAAGGTCGACACTGCAGGTAAATAAGTGGTCTCTGCTGTGGTGCAGGATCAGAGCTTCAGCTTCTAATGAGACCTGCTGACTGTCAGCTGAGAACACGGGATGTGTAGTTCCGCAACTTGGAAAAACTACAATAACAACAATATGCAATTTGGGAAATATAGTCTGTCATCATAATCATGACCACCATCATTATCATCGGATATTATTATAGAAACTTAAGCCGTTGTGAGAAAAGTGACGAGGAGCTCCAGTGGTCTGTGGACAGCAAGGAAAAGTCTCCACACACACACACACACACACACACACACACACTCTGTCAGGCTCTGTCTTCACACATAACTGGGTTATGTCAGGTTAACTCAAAACGCATTATATTCCCTCCATTTGAATACACACAACAGTCATTTGGATAATAAAGAGCAGTGAAAAAGGATAATGTCTGATGTCATAGAGTTATATTGGGTATAAAAACAGATATGGGGTAGGCATATGTGCGTATATTTGGAGATCATTTGAACCACTTTATATGCAGTTGGGTAGTTAAATCTAAAAACATACATTATATTGCAGGTAAAAATGTTTATGGTAAAAAATGTAATCTTAATCTCCCTTAATCAAATACTCAAAATACAAATAACACAAAATTGTATTTAAGTACAGTCATTTAGTAAATGTACCAAGTTGCACTCCACCTCTGCTGATACATTAGAATGCACCTTTTAAAACATGGATTCTGTCTTTGAAAATGCAAAAACGCGATCTCATGTGAGAAGAGCATCTCCTTAACTTCAAATGCTCTCATGATTTCTTGGTGTCTTGAGCAGATTTTGTTTTGTTGTGTACATGATACATTATTTAGACTATTTATTTATTCCATTGCTGTTTTGAGATAATGAAACAAGACACATTTTATATATCTATGTAATATGCTTTAAAACAATGATGTACTTCTCTTGTCTTTCTCCTGGTGTGTGGAAGAGTCAGAGAGACTTTACCAGAGCTGACTACTTTGTTGATTTGCTGCATCCCCTGAGTCATTGGGGAGCAAAAAAAGTTAAATTATTTAAAGATGCCATGCACTAATACATTTTCCATCTCACTTGTATATACACATATAGTGTGATGATACTGTGCATATTTCTAGATGCCAGTCAGCACAGATCTGTTATTTAGTGCTGTGATGAAGTAGTGTGAAGTGTCTGATATTTGCTGCCAATCAAACCATTTATGACATGTGTGCACTGTGTGGTTTACTGAAGCGCTAACTCTGTATAGCAACTGAATGATATCTGCATAGTTCCTTGGGAAAATGATGACATAAAACATTTTTCTGTATAATCATAACCAAAATTATGAATTAAACACATTGGTGGTTTTGGGGTTTAATATATTGAGTATATATGGCAATGTTTTTTGTTTGTCCTCAGTGGTTGGTGAGTTTGGTCGCATAGCTCTGGAGTTCCTAAAGAAAGGGACCACCCCCAAGATCTATGAGGGAGCAGCCAGTAAGACACACACCATTCATTACACACTCCCTATGAATGAGCTGACTGGTCCAGTCCAACACTATGCACCTCTACTGCCGCCTCTCAAAAGACCATAAAGTTGAATTAACAGCTCTCTAGAACCGTTTCACTAAATCATGAGTATTAGAACGTTAATGACGGCAGGAGCTACTACAGGACTGTTGTATTAGCCTCTGGATTAGTGGATGTAATTAACTGAGTTTACATCCACACTGCCAAATTCTGTTATGAAGCAGAATTAAAAAAGAACTTCATTGTACTGCTCTTATATTGGGTTTTATTTAAAAAAAAATTATGTCAAGGACAACAAAGGGGACTTTTTGTAAAACCTGCTAAATAATATAAAATCTGTTTAATTGATTCCCCCAATACATGCACAGTACTAAATGGACTGTGGGACAGATATACACAATTTATGGTGGGAATGAGACAAAAGGCTCCAGGCCTATGTTCCTGGGATTTAGTGGGAGTGGGAGGCACCGGGAGCTGTAATGTTGGAAACTAGAAGCTTCAAATGCATATAAAATGAGAATGGACTTGTAATCAGCAGTTAAACTTTTGAAATGAAGAATATTTGCTTATAGATTCTGGATTTCTCTTTATGGGTAAAGGTACATTTGTAACATTTTTGTGGGAAAAAAACATATCAGACACAAGTATTTATCAAAGTAGAGTGTTTTTATATGCCTAAAACGTATCTGGAGGTAACCTTTTAAATACTTTGATACAGCTCAAATCATTATCAATAATTAAAAGGGACAGCATAAAGTGTACCTCTGTTCTGTAGATGAATTATCTGGTTTTGTGTCTACTAACCAATATATCACATGATGGTGCTTATTAGTGCTAAACAGAACTGATTTAATTAATTAATATCATGCAGCTTTGACACACATGCTACCTAGCAACTGCCAGGACTTCAGATTAAACCCATAATGCACCACTGCTTGCAGGGAAGCTGTGTGTTCCTGTGGAAATGGTGCAGCATGGAGTGGAAGGCCTGATGTATCTGATGACAGAGAGTTCCAAACACATGGTGACACACACACACACACACACACACACACACACACACACACACACACACTCTGACCCTCTTTTCTGTGATTGAAATGGCATAAAGACTGTTAGACATCGCCTATAACACTTAATGAATCAGCTATATCATCAGCTTTGGTGAACGTTAAAATATTGAAGGAATCAACTGTTCCCTGTGTCACTTTTCCTTGTGTGTATGTGTGTGTGTTTATGTAGATCTCTGAAGTGGATTTCCTGGACTCAGTGTTGGTCTTGGGGTTTGTTGAAGAGCTTAATCAGATCCTTCTACAGGTGATTTATAATCTATTTTCTTTATCTAAAGAGATGATTTGAGCAATGTACACTTTAAATCTGTCAGGTATATCAGATAGTTCATTTCAGTTTGTAATTACATAGGTAGTGGGGTTCAAGTGCCTGACTCACAGCAGGTAAAGGCTTATTAGATTTTTACTTGAGCAGTCTGTGAAGGCAAATAAAACAGGCAGGAACAGACGAGGGTCAAACTTGTGGCATGGGGCAGGTATACATACTAGGGTGGTGATGAGGGAATAGAAAACAGGTATGTGGGTGGGGAAGTCAGGTGATGGGATTGGTGAGAAACAAGAGTAACTGGGCAGGGTAAGGTCTGAAATGACAGGTGAGGTCATCGACAGCGAAATTGGCAACAGAGGATGATGATGGTGTGACCAGAACTGGCTTTTGTGACAGACTGAGTGTGTCAAGATTTTGTTTTTACAGCTCTACCTGCAGCACCAAAGTCAGATCCGCAGTGTCCTAAGTCTGCTGCCCTCCAACCTACCTGCCTACCACAATGTGGAATGGAGACTGGATGTTCAGGTGTGTGTGTTTATGTGTTGATGGTAGATACTTAAAGGATAGTTTCTGGGGGGGTTTTCAAGCCGGTCTTAACACAATACTTACATGCCATAATTATTGTTCAAATGGGTTTAGTCAGTGTGACAATTCCTTCTCTCCATACTGACCCTGAAATTATTCCAGTCATCATTGGTTCCAGGAATTTGGTAGTTTGCACTAACACTGGGTCATAATCAATTTGTGTTATATTATCTATATAAGGGACAATCCTAATTCCCAATTAGTTGAAACAATTCTTAAAATTGTGCCCTTTTTTTTTGGACATTTTTGCATTTTTTGGACAGTTAGCAGCAAAGGGTCAAACTGTAAACAAGAGGAATGGGGACCTGGGATGTTCAGTTATGTCATTGTAGTAACTTTTCATTCATTCAGCACAGAAATTGTATTGCATGCTGACTGGGATTTTTCTGCTCCCTTTCATCATAGAAGATTTGTTATTATTAGCCTCATATTTTCATATTTAAATCCCAGACAAATCCATGTGGGACCTTATTGCAATGGCAAGTGGTTTAATAGATACAATGAAAAGGTGAGGGCAGAGGGGCCTTCATTGGTGGCATCCTCTAGATATAGAGATTGGATAGAACATGATATCTCCACCACCGAGGTACACAAATATGATAAGACATATAAAAGACACAAACAAAAAAAAGTCCACCCATAGTCCACCCATAGGCCTCCACCATGCGAATGTGAAGGCCGCCCTCGAAACACACAAAAAGATAGATAGATTGATTTATACAGTACTATTGGTTAAGACTATGGCTGCTGAATTTTTACACAGTAATTGAACCCTAATGCACAGTGTTTCCCCAAAGCCAAATTGAGTAAGAATATGAATAAGACAGGGATATTTGACCTTATCAAGAGCTCTGTCTGTATCTACTTCCTCCTTTTGATTGTATAAAATATTGATCACTCTCCTGGCATTATGGCTGCCTTTTATGAAACCATTCTGATCAGAGTTGATCAGTTTAGGGAGTGCTCTCTCTAATTGCATTGTCAGAAATTTGCTAAAAATGTTCATATCCAAGTTAAGAAGATAAATCGAACGAACATTTTCACACTTCTTGTTTGATTTTCTGTCTTTTTCTTAAAGAAACAAGCCAATGCTCTCTAGGGATTTCCTTTGATCTGGCCAGAGTTGTGGCTAAAATTGTCAAAATAGTGTTTGTGAGGCTCAGTAAAAGAGCATCTGTTAGGAAAAATGAATGACCAACATGGTTGCAACATTACCAGCTGAGCTGATAACAGTTAGCAAGGGGATACATGTAAATACATAGTATGTGCTTCACTCTGTAATGTGAGTAAACCTACAACTGATTTCTGGAATGTATCCTCTGCTGCAGCTTGGTCAGCAATAGTTTAAGCTCACTCTTGGATGGAAGTGAACTTTCTCTCCATGAACAAAAATAAAATATTTTATTATTTACTTTGGTGAGGTTGTTTTTAAATGGGCTTTACAAATAAATCTTGACTTGACTTGACTCACTCAGACTGCTGAAGCTTCATATTAGCTTATGAACTTTGGAATGTATTTTTGCATATGCATACATTGACACATCAGTGTTGTATCAAGACAGGCCTGAAAACTTGAACCCCCCCTAAAGGAATTATTATTCAACTGCTGCTCATTTAAATGGGTAATGTAGTAAATAAGTGAATATGTTCACTGTTGTGTTTGTTAATGTAGTAGTTTTTAAGTCACTCAAATTACTAAGATCAGACCAGCCTGCATGTATGAAATGTGGAAAGGTTGAAGTCAGAGTACACTATAACCTGAGAAACCTACATAGACTGGCTTATATGAGCTCTGTGTTTTCACCACTTGCTGCTGTAAAGATTCAGTTGAACAATATTCAGATTTTAACTACTTTCCCCCCTTTGTTTCTCTGTCACTTCACACTGTGATTTCCCTCACTCCATCCTGCCAGTTGGCAAGTCGTTCAGTCCGTCAACAGGCCATCCCCATGCTGTCGCTACGGCTGCTTCTGATGAGAGGTTGTGACAGCTGCATTGACCACAGCAGCAGGGTGCTCCAGACAGACCCCAGCACCCTCCTGCATCTCATCTCCACGTTGGAGGCTGCTCTTGCTGCCATGAAAACCAGTCACACTCGCCGCATATTACGCAACATCAAATAACTCCCCTTCCCCTGCTCTCTTTCTGTGTAATGTGGCGGATTTGCACATAACAGCCTTTTATACCTGGAACACATTAAGCAGACTCTCTGCAACCTTCAGTGCAGTGTTGAATGTTTATTTTGGTTTGACTGTTAAACTATGTTTTACCTATCTGAATAGTAAGTGATCACTTCTTTATTACTCTTGAGTCACGATATGTGCCAAACAGTATTAACTGTATTGTGTGTAAGTTTCTATAGTCCTGATATTGAATTAAAATGATAACCAGAGATGAAAGAAAATGTAAACACTGAAAGGCCCTGACTTCACTTCAGTTCAGTTTTATTTATATAGCGCTCAATAACAACAAAAGTTATCTTAAGGCACTTTTCACATAGAGCAGGTCTAGACCGTTCTCTTTATTTTTAAGAAGTACATTTGTCTCAACATGACTGGAACAGAACATTAACATGCTGTAATGATGCCAAAGAGTGTTTAAAACTGAGCAGAGGATGGACAGTCATTGCTCTTTCCATTAAATGCAACATGATATGTATTCAGTTCATGCTTGTATGGTGCATAACAATACTTTTTTATTCAGTACATTTGATTCTGAGCCATGATATATAAGGGCACATCAAGCTTAGTGAAAACTGCCCAGTTGAAAGCAGATTGAGGTGCACAATGATTTTTGCCAGTGTTTGTCCTACTGATTGGACAACTATTGCATTTTATGCTTTGCTGCAATTTTAAATCTGTAACAGCAATGACAAGTGATCATACTTTCGAAAAATCTTGTGCTGAAACAAAAAAATTGAATGCATAAGTCAGATAATTAGTTAAAATCAATATGTTCCTCAGTAATAAGTGCTGTTAAAATCTGGTGGTCTTAACCCATTTTAGCTGCTGGACACTGTTTTAAGCAAATGTTACTCCAACAAGTGGCAGAATAATCTGCATTTGGTGCTCTAGGCCAGGGAGTGTTTCTGGGGGATTGTGTGGGATTGAATCAAAAGGTATGTCTGTGTGTGTTCATAGTAATGAAGGTACATGTCATCCATTGCAACAGTGTGGCTCATGTTTTTATGAGTTTTTGTTGACAACAGTGGAGCTTTATAACACAGAGGAATGAGATATATCAGACTTTTATATACACACAGTAATTTCAGAAAATTCATTTTTGGTTTAGTTCTTTACATGCAATGATATGTAAAAATGTAGAAAATAAAAAGGTAATCCATTAATAAGATACAAAAATACAGAGTACTTATCACAAATCATACATAACCTGATAATTGAGGCTATTTTTATGGGCTACTTGGATTCTCAATTTTAAGCACAAATATAGTATTTCTAGTAAATTACAGTAAAAAGGAATAATTCATTGTTTGAAAGACATGTTGTATAATGATCTTGTGTTGTCATTGCAACACGACTAACAAAAAAATACATATTTTAATACTTCTGTACTCCTGTACTTAACACAAGTTTTGCACTAAAATAAGGCAGTTGCACAGATTATTCAACATTTTGAATGTCAATTGTGTCTCTTAACTACAAGACAACAAAATGACTGTGGGTTAATTAAAAGAGTGTCAAGTTCAGTGCTGGTTGTTGGTGTCATGTAACTTCCGCCCTCTTGGCTGCAGTCATGTTCCCTTGGCTTAAAGCCCAACTTTTTTTTTACCACACTAACAACACATTGCTTTTCAAATTTTAATTATTAATGGTTATTACAACACCTTGCCAAAAGGTCAGCAGTTGAAAATTAGCCTGATGGCTAACACTGGCACTTTTACATAAATGTTGATCAATATGCAATATGTCCTTTTAAATAAAATGGAAAAACAGATTAATATGTACATTACACATTAAACAAACATACATATGCTATACATCTGTCACTTCCAAAAACATCATTTTCTCACCAATTAGTCTCCAAATTGCCGCCTTCTGCCTCAGGCCTGAACTGTGTACACACATAAAGCTAATCAAGTATTTATTGTAAATGAGAAAAGAGGAAAAACAGATAAAGCTGCATGAAGAGTTTGACATCCGAGGTGCTGCAGACTTTTGTACAGTTCATGTCCATAAACAAGGCCGGAGGATGGAAATGTACTGAGGCACTCCTGACATGCCTTTAGGACCCCCCCCCCCCATAATTAATACTTTGAGCAATCTCCAAGTCATCTACTTTCTCATCCATTTTTCTTTTCCATGGCCAGTGAGAGATCCCAAACCTAACTGCTTGTTGTGACAATATCTTTCTGTTTGCCTTAACATACATCTGTGGCACTTGCCATGCCCCAACCTTTATCCCTAACCCCAATCAGTTGTCTTTTAAGGTGCTTACCTTAACCTTGACCAGTTATTTCTGCAACGTCTAACAAAAGCCCCCCTAACCACGGAGGTGGTGTAACGGAAAACAATTCTAACAGGAGGGGAACATCATTTAAGGGGGTGAACAGACTTCGACACAACTCTTTTAACACTTGTATTCCATCTGTCGTACTTTCTGAGAGAGACGTGACAATTTAGTTCAGTGACAATGGACTCCATCTCGGTTGTGCATCATATTTTTCAGACCGAATACATCTGAAGTCCCTTTGAATGAAAAAATGAAATATGTCTTTTTTTTTCTCCAAAACTTTATTTACACAAAGGTTTGTTCAAGTTAAAGTTTCAGCAATAACAAGAAATGCTTGTGGTAGTGTAACAGCAAACAACAAAAGGAAAAACAATAATACATTCTAAATAAAGAAAGAAAAGGATAGAAAAAAATATAAAATAAATTACAATAATTCACAAATCAAATTCATTACATAAGGCTCTAGTTTTCAAAGCTTTACAGTTTGTGCATATGTATATGGAATTTCGCTAATAAAGAAAAAAGATTGATAATAAACAATTTCTTTGTAGGCATGCCATTTTTAAAAAGACCAAATAAAATACATTCAATTCAGTCAGTTTGAAATTAATATTTAATTTTTTGTTTAAAAGAAGGTTGAGGTCACACCAAAAGGTTTGACTAGAGGAGCAATCCCAAAAAAGATGACTTAATGTTTCATCTGTATGGTGACAAAAGGAACAGAAAGGGTCAACATTTAACTTATACTTTACAATAGCTGAACTAACTGCTATTATTTGAAACAAATTTCCTGGGTAATAACCATGCTTTTTCCCAGTCTATGTCAAAGAAATAGTTATTCCAAACAAATACAGAAGCAGGTTTACTAATTATATCCCTCTGGATTAGTTCCCTTATACATTTATTATTAGTTTTAACACTCAAAAAAGGATCTGAATTCCCAATGTATAAGTCTGTTTGAGTAGTTTGAAGAGTAATAATTGGTGATAGTCTGGTTGTAGAAGAAAACAAAGTTTTAATACCTGATGGAATAGCATCAAAAACAATGGCAAATTCTCTAGGGAGCACAGGAATTGTATACTCTGATAAGAATTCATTATAAGTAAACAATTGACCCTCCTTGTTAAACAACTGATAAACAAGTAGTATGCCATTATCAACCCATTTCTTTAAAAATAATGATTTACGTTTGAAACATTTATCCTGGTTATTCCATATAAAGTATTTGTGAGGAGAAAAATGATGTTTGTATACCAAGGACCAGCTTAAGAGTAACTGTTTATGAAAGTTGGAGAGTTTTACAGGAAGTTTTTCTACTTTGTAATTACACCTTAATAATAAATTAAAACCTCCTAGGCCTCACAAATATATGTTGAGATAAAGTTCCATAATGAATTTGGAGTAATAAGTACCTTTTGATCCATTTAATTTTAAAGGTGGAGTGTAGGGTATGAAAATCTAAAACATTGAATCCACCATTACTAAGCTTGTTGTACATAACATTTTTCCGGATGAGATGAGATTCCTTTTTCCAGATAAAATCAAACAAGGCTATTATTTTAGATATCATTTGAGACCTCGAGAGCTGAGCTTGCATAAACAAGTCTAGATAAGCCCTCTGCTTTAGAAAGCAGGACTTGACCAGTTATAGTTAAGTCTCTTTGAATCCATAAATTAAATCTCTGCTGTAGTGAAGTAATTAGTGGATTCAAGTTTTCATTCATTCTTATAACTTGTTCTTTAACAATGATAACACCGAGGTATTTAACTTTAGATTTTACAGGAATTCCAGAGATTTCTCTGTCATTGCAGGCCTTGATGGGAGGCAACTCACATTTAGAAAACATAAGCTTGAGCCCAGAGGCTGCTGAAAATGTATCTAATCATTTTATAGCAGTATCAATTTGAGATCTATCTTGTAGAAACATAGTTGTATCATCTGCTAGCTGACTCAAAGAGATGACCTTGCCTGCTATTGAGAGACCTTTTAATATAGTCGGCTAAGATTTGCATAGGAAGTAAAACATAAGTAAGGGGAGACAGGGCATCCCTGACGGATCCCCCTTTCCATTCCAAATCTGTTGGTAGTTCCATTAAGTAATTTAATTGAAACTATTCCCAAAGGCATATAAGGTGCGTATTGATTTAAAATGAAAAAAAAATGTTGTATTCGCCCAGCACTGCGTCATACATCACCTGACCATTTCAGTTACACAGGAAGTGGATTGGCGAATTCAACATGGCAGTTGTCTGCTAGTCGAGGATGAGTTGTCTTAAGCAATGAAACAATCAGGCTTACTTAAACTATAAGTATCATTTCTCTTTGTTATCTGCTCTTGACGCTGGTCTGACATGGCCCAATGTGTTCAGTCTGTGCTGGAGTTCGTCCAGGACTCCTTCGTCCCGATGGTGTCCGTCTTGTGCAGCGAAGAAGCGGAGAGAGTAACGCGCAAGAACAACCTGAATTTCGTTGAACTGCTGCGGCCTTTCTGCAGACTAACGTCCGATGGTAAGCACAACTGTTTAAGGGCACCGTGTCCATCGACTGTCAGTCTACAATCAGTTACTAACTTAAATGTAATGAGGTAACTAGCATCGTTAGCCTGAGCGAGGTACACTGGACTTCGCGCTAACAAACAGTTAGCAGGCGGAATTGTGACTAAGCAGCTGTGTGTTGACAGGACGGGTAGACAAGGTCCAGACTAATGACACCATAATATTCAGAGATGCTGTCTATCATTATGTATGTTTACTGGCTGGATTGGATTGTCAGACAGAGGAATAAATAGCCAAAGCAGCAAGTTATGCAAGCTAATTGGCTAATGGGCTTTAGAGCAGTCTACATATGAAGGCTAACTGTATAGCTAAGTGGACTAAGGTACAAGTAGTATCATAAACTATTGTTAACATAACGACAATGGAAAGTCACAATGAATCATGGATATTTGCCCGGTTTAACTCCAGCAGGGTTACATCCAACTGCAGCATTGGTGACAAGAATGTTGCTTAGCACTTAGTAATTATGTGGTACAAATGACTAATTTGTGAAGCATAAAGCACATTTTAATAAATGTCGAACGATGAAGTTCAGTACAGATAAGCAGTAATCCAAACTCAGCTGGTCTGACTGAAGCAGAATACATTGTACCTTTGTATATTGTTGGCTCTGAGTTTGAGCTGTTTACAGGCCTTTAAAAAAAACAAAACCAAAACTTTATTAAACATGTAACAACAATCATAGCTAGGGATTTTCAGACAGAAATCATACAATTCACAAAAAGAACAACTAACTAAAATATTGTTGTAGAAAACCCTTAATTAATATGAATGATCCTGAAAGATGCTACTTTCACCTTTTAATAGTGGTTAAATAGTTATTTCATATCTGACTTTGATAATGTTTTAGCTTTTGAAATGTCATCCCATTGAACAAGTTGAATCATGGATGGAAAAGCATGTGAATTAACCAAACAAATATATTTTTCCATAGAAAGTGCTGATAGTATTATGTGAATAACAGTGATTTACATATTGGTTTCACTGGGTTGTGTGTTTGCAAAAAGTCAAAACAGTGTTCAGTTGTCTGTTTTGTAAAAGGGTTAATGTGTGCCATCTGTCCATACAAGAATGTCATGTATTGAGGTTGGGTTCCTCACTGTGTACAAAGGTGAAGAGTTCTTACTTTACAACACTTTTGGCACTAAGGTTAAGAAGATAACTAGTGACGTAAGGCAGTAATGATCAGCCTCATTGCAATGGTGCCTTATTCACTGCAAGATGCATACGCAATCATGCAAACACACACATGAATACACAATATAAAAGACAGCTCTTGGAGTTTGTTGTAAGGTCAGACTTTTTACAAAGAATTAAATGAACAATAACCATAAAACCAAATACTGTGAATAAGACTTGTTTTTGCTATGGTTACTGGTTCACAGTGGCATCATGATTAAAACACTAAATTGATTTAATCACCAAGTGACTCAGAGATTATGAGGCTTTGTGGCTGGCACAGATATGTCGGATATGCTGGAATGTTAGAACAGTATAATAGCTTTTTTTTTGTACAGATGGGCTGGAGGGCTAGACTAAATTGGTGTATACTGACATGCCATGAAAGCATGATATTATTTCTACATGAATACCAAGAAATTGTGTGTGCACACTTACTTGTATGTGATCAAGAGATGAGTTTGGGTACTCTTCCTCTGCTTCTAGTGAAGTGCCATGGTATGGAGGACCACAAGGGTCACTACAATTAAAAAGAGATTTCAAAAAGCAACTTTAATGCAATGCAAATTAGCTCTGAGCGGAGATGTAAAAAGCTCTCTGATTGGCTGTTACACGTGACATTCAGATGTCTGATGTGTATGTGAGGGACAACGGCAGAAAGAGATGAGAGTGGAGACGAGCAGAGTTAAAAGCAGCTGCAATATTCACATATATATACAACGTCGCAGCATATTTACAAACAGGCGTTATTTGGATAAACTGGCTGCATATGGGGAATCTACATGGTTGCTTTCTCGCCTGAAAAATGTTAAATCTTAATAATGTGACTTATAAACAGTCCCACTGTGAAAATTGCAGCTGCTTTTGACTCTGCAGCCAATCAGAGAGCTTCTTACATCTCCGCTCAGAGCTAATTTGAATTGCAGTTCCCAAGCGTGCGTGGAGGACCAGAGGAGACACTGAATGTGAAAATGAAAAGAGGAGATGACTCAGCAAATCCATTTTCTAATCTGATTTGGAAAAGCAATACGGAAATGGAAATGCAAATAGAAAACGGAATTGCCCTTTTAAACACCTTATTAAAAGTTGTATTTTTATTTCAGTTTGCAAATTCATTTATTTATTTCTGTTTTTAAAACTGCATTTTGAAATTGATTTTGAAATTCAGTTAGTCATCTTGGAATTAATTAGTTCATTTTCTAAATGGTGTTTTAAATGACTATTTTTAAAGTTGCTTTTTGAAATCCCTTTTTATAATTCCTCTTTTAATTGCAGTGACCCTTGTTGGTCACTGCAATGGTGCAATGGTGCTTCCATGGTCCTCCGTACCATGGCAGCACAATCTGTTGTAGCATGTCTGTTTCAAAGTTCCTACATTAGTTTATTTCATAGACTGTATATAAGAAATGGACATAACATCCGTTACATCACCCATTGGTTTGTGGACTGCTGCTCGGAGGCCAATAGTTTCGGATCTGTGCAGCGCCGTCTTGAAAATTTCAGGTGCATGCTGGGAAAAATAAAAACAAGGATTCTACTTATATGGGCATTGGGAGGGGCAAGAGGACAGAGCGGGAGAGGTTGCGAGGGCTGGATCTCGAGGAAATTGTACGCTTACCTACCATAGTCTACACCAGCAACCTGGTGATGCTAACCAAGTTAGCTGTTACGACTTACTATAACCACAAAACTCCAGAGAAAACTGTCGGTGTGAAACAAGTTCACGGCTATTTTCATACAGTATATCTGTCGTCGTCGTCCTCCTGAACCTGTGAATCAATCAACCTGTCAATCACGACGTAGCCCACGCCCTAATGTATACCCTGCTTTATCGTCACATATAAAATCAGTGAGGGCAAAATTTCACAAATGAACATCATACTGCATTGAAGAAGGCTTTAAACTAGCGATTGAGACCATAAACACATTTTGAAAACGTTTACTGAGGTTAGAAATCAAGTGAGAAGTTGGTGAATTCTCCATTGACTTGTATAGAGACGGAAGTCCTTTGGACACCAAAACGGTCGCCCCCTGGTGGCCTTTTGATAGAATGCAGTTCTAGAATAGAATAGAAATTACTTCCGGGTTGGCCTCATTGCAGAGGACCGGAACTCCCCGCCTGGTTTATATATATTCTTACATAGACTTGCTATGTGCTGCCCCCTGCTGCATCCTGCATTATTTCAGAAATCTAAAAAAAAAAAGATTCATGAAAAAATTTGCTGTTTTGAGATAGTTATCTCATTAATTACGAAAAAAAACAGCATCATTTTTTTAATGGTCACCAATCTGACTAATTTCTGTGAAAACATTAGAAGTTGTAATGCAGTGGTTTTACTGGTCCAGCTGTTGAATATGAGGGCTGAGCTGGGTTGTTTTGGGGATACTGAACATTCTGCATTATCTGGTCAGAGACTGACGGAAACTGGGACAGTTGGGAGA
This sequence comes from Scomber scombrus, assembly GCF_963691925.1. Classification (NCBI taxonomy): domain Eukaryota; kingdom Metazoa; phylum Chordata; class Actinopteri; order Scombriformes; family Scombridae; genus Scomber; species Scomber scombrus. The sequence continues at coordinate 683,095 of NC_084977.1, read as the reverse complement.
CTTGTGTCTCTGGTTTACTAGAGTAAGATGCTGTCTGGGTCACCTGCATCAGTTGTAATACAACAATGTTACTGGTAGCCTATCTTTTCAATGGGTGTCAAGGACACTCAAAATGGAGCTGTACTTCCATTTCCTTCCCTGAAGAAGGACTTCAGCACCACACCTTTTCACTCTGTAACCTTCTTTCCTTCCAGTACCTGTCCTTTAGGTTTTTCACTCTTCTCCAACAGTCTTCTTCTGCAAAACATATCATAATCTCTATGTATGCAGTTAGCAGATATTTTAAAGTCTAGAAGAAAAACCCACAACAAATGTCTTAAAATGCAGTTTCTGTTACAATACAAATCTACTTCAATTAGACCGTATATTGGCTGTAGCAACAAGGGGGCTAACAGCAAAGTATGAATATGAATTTGTTATGAGGCTGCAGCCATGTCGCCACATTTTTGTGACTGTTACAATGTGACTGCAATGCAGTGATTTATTGTCCTGGTTGAGGGTCTTGTCTTCTTCCTCTGTAGGTCACATCCGGGATCCCAACAACCAGGTGCAAGCCGTCAAGAACCTGCGCATTTGTGTCAATAATGTGGTGACCAGCCCAAGCACAATGTCGGCTTCACTCAGCCCCGCCCAGCGCCGACTGCTCAATGAAGTGGTATTATCCTGCCAGCCACAAGAGAATAGTGTGGCCAACGTGATCACAGCAGGAGACAATGACCTTCACTTCAGTGGTAAGGGCAGTGTTGTGCATTAACATATGGTCAGGACAGTGTTGTTTTTGACAAGCATCTTAGATTTAGTCTTAGTCTTAGTCTTTTGGACTAAAATGCTTATTAGTTTTAGTCACATTTTAGTCACTTCTATATGTGATAGTTTTAGTCCAGTTTTAGTCGACGAAAACTCAAAAGGGTTTTAGTCTAGTTTTAGTCAAAAAAAAAGAAGAAAAAATAAGTATAGTCTTTTAACAAATTAATTTAGGTCAATAAGTATTGGAGATTGCTGTTGGGCAGTGTCACACATAAGTTGTGAAAATAGCAGCAGATCTATAAGTTCAACACATTGTAAGCTTGCAGATCTGCTATTTTCACAAATACTAACAATAATAAAGGAATGGTTTTAGACATATAAGCTTTCCACCCAACGGCAAATTTCGGATCTAAGGATTGTGTATTAAAAATATATAAAAAAAATATCCTTGTGGCGAGCCTTAAGGTGCCCCTTAAGGTTGGTCGTATTTTTTCCGCCTACTTTGTGGCCACATTTGTCACCGTCTTCCTTCACAATACACTCTGTTTTATTATCTGCTGGGTTATATTTAAAATACACCCATATGTCGTCTCTACGTTTGCGACCACCGAGCCCCTGTGTTGAAACTGCCGCCGCCATCATGGTCCATTGTCTGATGAGTAACAACAGTGTGACGTGTTGAGCACGTTGTGCGCTGCACGCCAGGTGGTGGGCGTGACCAAACATAGACTGTAGGCAGCAGCAGATACTTTTTAGGTTTTAATTGACACACACAATAAGCAGAAATGTCATGCATTTTAAACGTCTGACAGATCACACACTAACATTTTCGTCCATTCTCGTCTCGTCAACGAAAACTCACACACGTCTCGTCATGTTTTCGTCATCAGAGAGCTATGTTTATCTCGTCACCGTCTCGTTATCGTCATGAAAAAAAGTGGCGTCAACGAAATGATTTCGTCATCGTCATCGTTGACGAAAACAACACTGGGTCAGGAGTACATGTCAATATCTGCTTTTTGAAAATATTTATTTTTACATGATAAATACTTAATGGAATATCTCACTCTCAATTAGGGTTGGGCAGATACTGATAGCAGACAGTCATCAATCACTAAGCTTCTACCATCGTAACATTGTGATTTAAGGTTAGGGTTACACAGACACAGACAGTACTCAGCCCTGCCCACCATCAAACCGGAGAGGAGAGAAGCCATAAATAACAACAAAATCTAGTAGAGACTACTGCATACTGCTGTCATGTATGGTCATGCTGAGTTTCTCTCCTCTCCTCTCTTTCACTGTGGGTGGGGCTGAGATAGGGGTGTGTGTGCACCTGTGCAGCAGAGGAGAGACATTGAGCCACTTGAAGTGCTTGAATTGACAACCACTACCTGCACTGCAGTTCCCCTGGCCCCAATATCATTGTCCATTACAGTGTTTCACTGTGGACATCATCTTTTGTTAATTAGTTTGGCATCGCCCATCCCTACTCTCTATATCACTCAGCAGATGAGCACTGAGATCAGTCCTCCAGTGACTGCTGCATGCTGCTATAATTGTTTTTAACTGTATAACTGTATTGTTATAAGCAAAAAGCACAGCAAAAGCATGACAATTTCATGCTAGTGGATTGTCAGTAGGGCTGGGCGATATGGGCAAAATCAAATACCACAATATTTTAGACCAAATACCTCGATATCGATATTGCAACAATAATGTAGAGATGACTGTTGATGCTTTCACAAAATATTTACACTATGAACTTTTTGATAAATAATCATCAGTAATGTGAATATAATGACAAAGTGGGTAAAAGGTAAATAACAGCACAGCTAGAACAGTCTGGTAAGTTCAGAAAATTGTATATTTTACTGTATCCAGCAGTTAAAAGCAGGTAAAAACAACTGATGACATATCGCGATATTACGATATCCAAAATCTAAGACGATATCTAGTCTCATATCACGATATCGATATATCGCCCAGCCCTAATTGTCAGTACATAAGAGAAAACATTTTGAATGGTCCTCAGGGAAGAAATGCTTCGAAAATTGAGGTCTTAAGTGGTATTAAAGTCTCCAGTGTGTTTTAGGGATGGGAGAAAAATAATGTATTCTTAGATGCATCACGATGGGGATGTGGACAATTCTACATCGATTTGCAAAAGTACAAAATCAATTTTCTGATGATGTTGATGGATGCAGAAAAGTGACAGCACAACTGTGAGGGCAGTACAGCATTCGTCAGTCTATAGGCACGCACACGCTAGAGTACATCTTCACAGAAGACTATGGTTGCAAGCTTTTTAAAAATTTGATGACTAAATAATAGGGGTGTGACGAGATCTCGTACCACGAAACGCGACGATGTCAATGTGAATCATGTATTCTTTTTATAATGTCACGCGTGGATCATTAACTTTGTTACAGCTTCTACCTGCTGAGAAGATCTCAGTCAGCAGTAGGAGATGAGGAGAGGAGCAGTGGTAAATTGACCTCAGGTCTCTACACTGAGAGCCTGAGGTAGGAGGAGCAGGGAATCTAGGGCAGCTATGGAAGCCTAATGATGCCAAAAGTAAAATGAGTCACACTACCAAATTATAACACAGTTTATATGTTGTTCTACTTGTGTATTTATGTGATACAGGATTTGTGCATTAACTTTTATTTCTGTGTTTTTTTATTAGCAATATGTTATAATTTGTGATAATTGGATTCTTTATTTAATTTATATTTATATATTAGAATTGTTTCTACTCTTTATAATTTACTTTTTAGTATTTGTGATTGTATCTAACTTTTGCATTTATGGTTGTTATTTCCATAAATACCAAAATGATCCATCTATAAAATATCTATATGGGGAAACCTTTTACAGTGCTGCATACTGCATATGATAATTATATATTTAGAAAGTAGAAAAAAGTGATTCATTACAAGCTAATTAGTTCAAACATTTCAATTCAATTTCCATTTTGTGAATTTTAAATAAAAGAACAGTCATGTATTTCCTCATTGAAGTTTTCTTAAAAATATAGTTCAAATCTCGTCTCGTCTCGATCTCGTGAACCCAGTATCTGGTCTCGTGAGCTGAGTGTATCGTCACACCCCTACTAAATAATATTCTTTGCGAAATGAGCATGAAGTATATTGTGAATATTTTTACGTTGTCACTCAGAGATTAACGTTGGCGGAGCAGTGAACTCCATTAACAAAGAAGACCAGCTAACTAACACAGACTGCAGCATTAAACAGCGTAATTAAACCAACACTGAAGTGAAGAACATAAATGTGTGCTCAGCCTGTCTCACTTCAGAAACATCAATATCACCAATTATGATTTTAGTTTTCGTATAGTTTTTGTGTGTAAAATGGCTGCAGTGAACAGGACTGAACTGGAGTGTGCTGGAGACACTGTGGTGGCTACCACACACACTTTGCCTTCTCATCCAGCAAGTCTCCACCACCTGCACTCATATGTGGACTGTATAAAGTAGAGAAACATCTGTAGCCTGGATATGGAGTAAAGAAAAAAGCAAAAAAAAAGCATCAGAGCTGAACATCTAATCACGTTATAACGTGAAAGTCATAATAGGTCTCGAGCAGAGGTAGACTACCCGTGATGAACTCTCCGTGTACCACAGAGTTATGAAATAGTCCACTGCTGGTGTGTGGAGAGGGACACACATCATACCCTCTATCTGATGTGATTATTGTCCTTCAGCTGTTAGAAGTGAGGTTTCATGTTTGGGTTGAGACATGACGAGATTCTGCTGTTATTGATAACAGTGGATGATACTCATACTGTGATAAGTATGTTTACATTGAGAAGGATTTAAAAATGCATGGGGCTGTATACGGTTAGGGTTAAGGTTTCTTTATTTCGTCTCCTGTGGGAGACAGTCGTCTTGGACACAGGGCAGTGCTACATATAATAATATAAAGAAAACATATAATAAATAGGTATTACTCATTCATCCAGCTGTATACACCAGGATGAATGAGTCCAACCCTCTTAAGGAAGGGTCATTTATTCATTGACGTAGGAGGAGCCACCACAGTCCACAAGCACTAACACACATGTTAAGGAGCACACAGGTTGTGGTATCTGACTCCTTTTAGGGTGCACAAAGACAGATCTCTCTCCGTAGCCATCATGGTAGGATGAAATGGCCGCAACACGTTTTAACCACATATAGAGCCTCACTTCTAACAGCTGAAGGAAAATAATCACATCAGATAGAGGGCATGATGTGTGCCCCTCTCCACACACCAGCAGCGTACCATTTCATGACACTGTGGTATATGAAAGTGTAGGAGTTCATTGCAGAGGCCAAGTTTGATATTATAATGTGATTAGTTTCATGTTATAAGTCAGGAGCAGCAACAGTAGGTTGCTCAGAAAAAGAAAAAAAATACTCAGAAAAACAGAAAAAGAAAAATAATAACTCAGAAAAACAGAGCTTAAAAAAAAAAAAAAAAAAATTCAAGTAAATGCTTACATAGCATCTACCCCCATGTCTGACCACTATGTTTAATTTTGGGATCTGTTTCATTTGTGGCATCAACTGACACCTGCTACAGTAGTACTGCTGCCATTCTCCACAGGAACATGTTCATCAATGTTTATGAAGGCTTTTGCATTGAACATTTATAGTCAGTTGAGGGAGTGAAAGGGGTCGGACGCGAGGTTCATCCATGTGCACACATTTTCAAGTTGAATGTTATTTATAAAAAGAATTCACACGGGAAATGTATCAAACTGGCAGACAGAAATATCCAAACATGAACAAATAAAACAAAAACAATCTGAATGGAGGACACAACTAGAGGTAAGAGAGAAACGCTTTTTTCTCAGTGAATTGACCCTTTTAAATAGACCTGTAGGAGGTCCAGAGGTCTGTACTACGATGCTGGATTTTCTCTTATGGAGGTAACTTCAGGGTTAACTCTGGGTTTTCCATCCTTCAACGCTGGTTCACTTCTTACCGGGGTAAATCACCATGGTAACTTACGCTGAACGGCTAACCTGCTCCGGAGCAGGTTATGTTCTGGATAAGAGATCAACGAGCATAAAAGCACCACCTCCTGACCAATCAGTTCTCTTGGAAGATGGCCCATTCATAGAAGATCCTGTACACATTGGTGTGCGGATCGTGAGAGGAATTCTTAGGAGAGAAAGAGTTTTTAGGGATAGATGCAATCCTTTTGATGTCGCCGATGACATCCTATACCAAAGGTACAGATTTTTAAGCGACATTAAGTTAGTTTAATATTCAACATTCATTTGACATTCAAAATACAAACCTATTATGAGCTTCAACCATTTGAGTGAATGATGTCAAACCAACTGTATAACATACAGACTAATATCACCCATGTGCCACAAGGGTTATTTTACAAATATGTCTTTTCGTCAATTTTTTACTATTAAAAAATACATAACCTTACCACCACTCCAGTTTCAGAACTTGTGTCAGGAAACCTGACAAAAAGTCTCAATAAGAACATCTTGAGAGTAATCGCAGCAAAAGTGCAGAAAAGCAGAATTTTATTCATATTTTTTAATTGACCAAAATATATATTTGTAAAATAAGCCTTTAGGCACATGAGGGATATTATTCTGTAATACAGTTGGTTTGATATCATTGATATCATCCGTTTATATTGTCCAATAAATTAATATTGTATAATCTCACAAATTTACGCAATAACAGTCGTCAATGTTCTGCCAGCATTCCTTCCTGGCTTTTGCTGCGGCAACACTGCTTTTGGCCTGATGACGTGTTTGAATTGTTCATATTTATGAAGAATAATTGTCTGCTCCTCCATGGTAAAGTAGGCTGCTCTGCAGGGTTTCTCCATGTTTGTGATTGGTCAGACGCTGCAAACACCTTTAACCCTTTTATGTGAACGCGCACTGATCAAGAGGAAAACCCTGGGTTGAATTACCGAGTTGATAACCAGCTTCGTAGTACCGTTTATCAGGATTGTGAATGTCTGGGTAAGTCAACCCAGGTAACGGAGAGATATCCAGGGTATGTTAATCCAGCTTCGTAGTACAGGCCTCTGGTGTATGTGGGGAAGTAGAAAGTTCACCTCAATAAAACACCAACCATGAAGTCCCAATAACAACACTAAGACTCTGTGTGTCTTTGCGTAATGACCTATCTGTCCAATCAGGCAACAAGCTATAGTACAACAAAATATTATTTCTTAAATGATTTACTTTAATTTCACATTAATGTATGTAGACATGACGTCAATAATACAAAAAAACTGTGTACTCTGCCCTCAGTTGTTATTCTCTTAGAGCAGATGACCGTAAGATGTTTTCAGATGACTACAAAAAATAAATAATGTATAGAAATTAATCATTTTGATGCATCAAGATGTATCATTAATGATTTTATCATTGAATCGTGGCCCCCCTTTATTTATGTTTTGTAGATTTCAAAAAGGCCTTTGACTGTGTTTGACATTAAGGGCTCTTTCTTAAATTATATTTTTATTTGGAAAATATATCATTCCAGAGTTTCTACAGTTTTTCATTTTTACATTTATCTGCATATTTACAGGAAAAGAATCTGGAAGCCGAACCTTACAGTCCCTCTGCTTCTCTTCCAGAGATGTGTGTTCAAGAGAATCTCATGACCCAATTATGTTTATCACTTTGGTGAACATGCTCATCTGTATTCACCTACATGATCAAATAACTATACAATCCTGTGTGCTTCTACAGTAATCTGCCAGCCATTAGGTGTTTCACTTTCATACATAATGTTCGTCTCTTATTCTGGCATTAAGGGTTCTTTTATTGATAATTGGAGAGTGTTATAGGGGGTAAAACTTAAGATTTAATTAAATCAATGTATCTGGATAACGAATGTGCATTTAAAATTGGCAACAAAAGGTACAATTATTTCAAACAGTACCACAGGGTGAAACAGGGCTGCAATTTGAGGCCTACCCTATTGAACACATTCACAAAGCAGCTGCAAAAATTCACGTTCCCTGGTGTGACTCTGCATGACACAGAGGTCAAATGTCAGATGTTTGCTGCTGAGCTGGTGCTCCTGTCTCCCTCCAGAGAGTGCTTGGACATCCTCCACAAGTTCAGTCAAACATGGACACTAACTGTAAACATGAAAAAGACCAAAATACTGACCTTTCAAAAATGATCCAACTCTCTGAAAAATAAGTTCACGCTATGAAATACAGAAATTGAGCAAACAAAAGATAACACATATTTAAGCTTGAATATCAGTTCTACTGGTCATTTCGGCACGGCTATGACTGAACTGAAAGAAAATACAACGGCTTTTTACACTATGAAAAGAAAAATTCACATTAATATGCCAATTAGAACCTGGCTCAAAATTTGAATTCAGTAATGGAATTAATAATATTATATGGTAGTAAAGTGTGGGGTCCATTAACCAGCCAAGACCTCCCAAAATGGGAAAAAACATCTACTTGAAGCCCTGCATACAGAACTGCAAAAACATACTTGGAGGTCACAGACACACAGCGAGTAATGCATGCAGGACAGAACCTGGCTAACACCCTTTAAACTTAAAATTTAAAAACGAGCCATCAAATTTTATAATCACTTCCAATCTAGATAGCCCCACTCTTACTAGTAAAAAGCCCTTCAGTACCAAGTCTTGAACAAAGATCCTCTCTTCCAGCTGGTTCTGAAACTTTGCCCACACACACCGGGGCTTTAGGACACACACCAAACAGTCTGGCCCAACCAAATCATCTCAAAATAAAAATACAATTATTTAAAATATTGGAATGAAAACACCAAATCATTAAGTAAACTAGAATTCCATTAGACCCTAAACAGAGAGTGCATGGTGGCAGAGTACCTGACCACCGTGACTGATAGAAAACAAAGAAAAACACTGACAATGTACAGACTGAGTGGACACAGCCTGGACAACCTCTCATTTCACTGAAAATGCTTGCATGTATCTTGTCATGCATAGCAACATAATTCTTGATGTGGTAAAGTGGTACTCCCCAAGATGTGTACCCTTTGATGTGTAAAATTGGTGCAGTTCCCCATTAAGAACAGTGAAGGTTGTAGACAAAGCCACAAAATAAAAGAAACCGAATGTCAAAAGAAAATAGTGTCCTGAATCATTTGTTCATTTTAAGTATGAAAATATAGAAATCAGCCAAAATATTTAATAGAATTGGAGAGAAGTATACTCTAAATGCTTCTGAAGACTTCATTTTCTTTCATAGAATTACAAACTGGTCTTTTGCAGTCAATTAGCATTTTAGTGGTAACACTAAGTTATATATATAATAGCTATAATGAAAGCTGCCATGACAGTGTGTTTGACAGAATTCAATGTAGGTTGTCTGTTACAGACCTGCAATGCTTCTTCTTGGTTTCCCATTATTCATCCTTGACTGAAGTGGGATATTGCTAACATCAGCCCTGGCTCTCTGTTTCTGCCTATCAGATCACTCTGTTAAAGCTAGCACCCCCTGGTACAGTGCCTGGAGAAAAACACTGTTGGAAGTCAGCACCTCCAAGCACTACACAGGTATCACTGTTCTCTGGCTAATGTGTGGATAGCTGTAGTCCTCTCAGCTCCAACCTGCCCTGCTCCTTTCCCTCTAGTTTCTAGTATCTGCACTGTCGTGTGGGTGTGTCTCTGCTTTTTCTTTAAAGATAGTGGATCCTTCTTTGTGTAAATAGAGATTGTCAGTAGCATGAAATAATAACTGTCTATTTTGGACCTGGACCTTGTTTTCCTACGTTTCCCCTTTCCATTACTGCCCTTAGAGCCTTTTGTACCTTTTAGTTCCCAGGAAATACTACTTTTGAGATCACGTGCAAAGGTCTAATGCAGCAGTCTTTACTGTCTGAGCCACCTCATCCTGAGGCTTCGAAACGGACAGGGTCTGAATTCTGGGTCTGTTTTCTATATGACACAACAGGCACTGTGCCTTTTTTGATGAAGAATTTTAGGATTCACCCAAACTGCAATAAGTGCCTGTTCCCTGACAGCAGCAGTTCTGCACTACTGTGCAACATTGTCTTGAGTGGAAGCTGAGCTATAACAGTCCCAGTGTGGTGCAGAAAGTAAGAAAAGCAAATGATGATGAAATAACTTGTTTGAAGAGGTTGACCAATCTTAAAGATGACAGACATTTGAGAAGTAAACATACTATACCAATGCCTGTTTTCATACTTTTGTTGTTAACTAATAATGAAAGTAAACTCAGGGTCCTTTTTCATAAATGATTACAATAAATCTATTATTAGAATTGTAATTATGTACATATGGAAATAAAAAAAAATAGATCCACAAAAGCACATTGATAATCAAGATGAATCATATGATTTTTCATCTTAGCCTCCCTACCTCCCTATCACTCATTTAGTTATTTCTGTCTCTCTTCTTTGATGGTTTTTTCTCTTTTTTTCTCTTTTGGTATTTTATGCTTTTATTAGATGATTGTGGAGAAATTAGAGCAAATTAAGGCAGAGAGGGACAGATGGGGAATGTCATGCAGCAAAGGTCTCTGGCTGGTCTCAAACCAGAGAAATGTTGGTACATAGTCAGCACCTCAACACAGGCTTTGAGATTCTTTCAAAGAAAGTATTATTATTATATTATAATTATAGCTTACGTACGTAAAGCGCAGGTCTCATGACAGGAACATGGTTGGACCATAGGATTAGAAACCTCAATATTTTGGAGAATACTGATAAATAGCCACTTTCCTAAAATTTTCATAATATTAAAATTTAAGAGGCAACCTTTTAAAAAATGTTTTTTTTAATGCATATAGCCAATATGTGTAGGAATAGGTAAATTGGTAATCTTGCCCAATCCCGTGCTTGTATTGAGTGCATTGTGCCAAAGAGCAATTCATGCTGATAAATCTCCCACAGTTTTGACACTGAGAGGAATGGGTTGAAAGCAACACATAGACTGTACCCATTTTCAATGGGATTGTTTCATGGCTCAACAAATAAAAGCCTGTACCTTTTGAAATAACTTTTAGGTACAGTTACATACATTGGGGTTAAGACAAAAAGGATACAGCCTACAGCAGCAAGGGCTTTATCATAGTGTCATAGTTGCTTTACAGGAACCAACGTGTCAAATTCTCCTACGATTTTACACAAAATCATAAACCAAAAGCAATGTTTTTTAAGTGTGAGACATGCTAACTGTTGAATGAAATCCTCTCTCATTTCCTCTTTGTTTTTCCAGCAACCACACCCTGGTTTGAAGCCTACAGGGAGAACTTCCTGCAGTCAATGCCTGCCTCCGACCATGAGTTCCTCAATCACTACCTCGCCTGTATCCTTCTAACATTTCAATGTTCATATGGGCACCTGATTGTTGTGTTAAGACACACCTAAAAATTGTGAACCTATTGTGAACCTTGTGTGTTTTCTTCTAATGTTTATTCCAAAAACTTCAATTATGAAATGTCATGCCAGTCCATGTATTCAGTGTGATTTCATTTCTTATTCTGATTGGTTACTTTTGTAAACGTGAATCGCAGCAGCAGCCACATTCTGTGAATTTGAAAAAACATTTCTCAGAATTTGGCCTCAGGCTGTCTTTGGAAACCAAAGGTCCACCTTGGTCGTCAGTGTCTCTCACAATTATCAATTTTTGTGTCTGTGTAAAGGGGCCTTACATTGGCCACAAATACAGATCTAGAGTTGTATTGAAAATAATCACAATTTGAATTGCAATGTTTGTCCAGATAAAAAGATTATCAGATGGAAATGATGTTCAGCCACACCATGAAGTTTTACTGTACATGAAAAGCTGTTACAGCTACAAGTTCTGTCATTGTACAACATGATGGCTTAGTCCTTACATGTCTACATGTAGGCACTAGAATAACTTTACTTACATTATATTATATATTTCCTGTTAATTTAGAACATACCATTATTATTGTCATTATTATTTTTTTTATTTCTTCCAGTTACATAGACCCTCCTGATGCATTAGCTCTCCTCTGATGAATCTACATGATTTATAGTTGTTTCCTTGACCTCCTGGTGTTTACAGGCATGCTGGTGGTATCCTCCACTGAGGCTGTCCCTGTGGAGCAGTTCCTCAAGCTTTCCCAGGAGCAGCATCGGATTCAGCACAGTGGAGAATACACTACCCCCAAGTGGTTTATCCCAAACACACTTAAGTACTACGTCTTACTGCATGACATGACTGAAGGGGATGAACAGAGGTACTAGTAGAAGCTTGAATATGTAGACCTATACAGGCCCCTATTTTAACTATCTATAGTGCATAGACTGAAGTGCATGGCGCACGTCCATTTAGGGCGTGTCCAAAGCCACTTTTGCTAGTTCAACGGCAGTAAAAATGGTTGCTACACTAGGTGAATGGTTCAAAGGGGTTGCTATTAGTCTCTTAATTAATTATGAGTGTGTTTTGGATTTAACATGCAATAAACCAATCAGAGTTTCATCTCAGATTCCCTTTAAAAGCAAGGTGTGCTTTTGTGTCGCATTACACGTCACTTCATATCTTGCACAATACATCGATTTATTTATTTAATTATTCATATGCATGACTGAATGTGACATGCAAAACTTACTTAAGTCCACAAAGTATACAAGTCAGATTTACATCACATTAGGTAGTAGACAATAACCAAACAATAATGATAGGTTTGCTGGAAAGCTGTGACATGAAAATTACATTTTTCAATTCAGTTCAATTGTATTTATATAGCGCCAAATCACAACAGAAGTTATCTAAATGCTGGAACATCACAGCAACTAGTGTCCTGAAGTACGTCTAAGCAACACATTCAATCAGCACCTGCCTGGGCACCATTCTGTTTTCATTTTTCAGTAACAAGTCATCAATATCCATTTTCATAAGCTGTCGACACAACTGGAGCATGCAGCAAGTGCTTGGCACTGCTGTTAACATTATTTTTAAAATGTGATCATTCATAAGTGTGGATGATCACATCATTATCATTATAATTATTATTGTACTTATAGTTCTTTGTGTGGACAGCCCTTCACAAATGTATTCCTGGAGACTTCTTGACGTTTGGTTGACAAATCAAAAAAAGATTCTTATTCTTATCTGGGTTTTTGGTAGATTCACTACTGCCTCTCAGGGGCAAGACTGAATTGCACCTATAAACAAAAGTTTAGATTTCTTGTCAACAGTTCAAAGTAAGTCAGCCTATGACCAGGCAGATAGCCAATTGTAGTTTAGAATAATGGGGTGGTACCTGGGGTGGCCAGTTAGTTTCCAGGGGTGTTAAGAAGTATATCATAGAGAGAGTGAGTGCAAGTGTATGGTGTGCAACTCCAAAAATTGGAAATCAATGTGTGATGGGCCGCCACAAATAAAAATATATGCAAAACACTTTGTATAGATTTCTGCAGTCTACCAGTTTGTGTGGTAGTAGGACACTGTTCAAGATACATTACACCATCTAAGGTTTTGTAACATTATTTTCTTGGCATCAGTGTTGGTACAAATGGGTGACAACACTGAAATATCCCATATTGTATAGTTTGTCCTGTTAACGAGTTTTGAATGATCAGACGTCTAGTTATCGGATTTTTATCTTTTTCAGCTGCTTCTTTATTTAAAACTTATCAATTATTGATTAGAAAAAAAACATCAGTGTTGAAGATGTTTATATTGCCACTGCAGAGTTAACCTGTTTTTTTTTTTTTTTTTCAACTGCAAATCAATTGGTCCAGGTGGACCTGTTTGAGCGTCTTTGAATGAGCTTTGTGTCTGATCAGTTTTCCTCCCTCTTCTCCAGGGCAGATACTGTGTATGAGGATATGAAACAAAGGTATGGTCCTCAGGGCTGCTATCTGTTGAAAATGAACTCTCGTACCTTCTCAGCTGAAGAAGATGAACAGATTCCAGACCCCTGGAGTCAGTACCTGCACAAAAATAACCTGCATAACCAGGTAAGCACTGCAGCTTCCTCCACATGCTGTAACTGACCAGGTCCAATGCCATCAGCTGCTCCAATAATAGACAAAATCCACAAGCCTTTGACTGAGGACTGGAGCACAGCAGCAGTATTAAAAGCAGAAGGAAGTTTAAGAGGCTGCAGCCACTTTTGATGCAGTCAGTGCAATAAGTAACAACAATTCCTGAAACTAAATACAGTGATCAGATATCAGGTGGATGACAAGAAATGCATTGCTATACACCTGTGGCAGCAATGGAAAAACCCTTTAGTAACAAGTCTGCACCCTCTTGTGGTCTCCCTAAAATGCAGTGCCTCATTTCATTGTCTTGGCTATAGCCTCCCCATTTTTTCACTTCCTCAAATTATTGAAACAGTAACCCTGTGGTTCATTATGGCTGCTAATTGTCAGCTAGTATGTGGTCAAACACAAAATAGCAACCTGCAACCTCATTCGGTCCGAATGATATGATTGGCTGAGCGACCTGCCTGTTTTCTCCTTCCGCATTACGTAATCGCGCGCACCCCACCCGGAAGAGAGTCTGTTGTGGATCCACGGCATTATAATACATCCATGATCCACGGAGATAGTCTTAAACAGACAGTAGCGACTGACAATGACTGACAAAAGCAGGCCACGGTTTCCACCTCCAGCCGCTCCCACGGGGAAAAAGAAAACTATATATATATAGTGCGCGTTCCCAACTCTCCCGGAAGTTCTGGGAGTCTCCCGCATATTGATAGCGGCTCCCTGACGCCCGCAAATGAGACGTAATCTCCCGGAATCTGGAGTAAACGAGCAAGAGCTTGCACTAAAGAGTGACTGCGTGTGTGTGTTTGTGTGACTATAAATGCAGCGCGTGTGAGAGCAAAGGGTCCTTAAAGCTCTGTGTTACCGCTTATTAGCGCGATCACGCATTTCCCCCCCGCTTCAGTGAGGTCTGAAGAAGTAACGCCTCATTTTTGGGGGGCAGAAACGGTAACGGTGTTGTAACGGGGGGGGAAACAGTAATTAATTTGATTACTTGTTGCTGACAAAAGTTTATTTATAACCCCGTTATTCCCATCACTGAAAATGACATGCGTGAGAAGGAAAATTATACAATAATCATCACAGGATATGGTTTTTATCAGTCCTTCTCCGTTTGCGTTACCAGTTTTCCCTGTCTCCAAAATGTTTGTATGTCTGGGTTAGGGCTCCAACAACGAATTGATAAAATCGATAAAATTATTATTTAAAGTTTTGGCAACGAATTTCACTATTGATTCGTTGTGTCACTCACTATGTCGCGCGGCAGCTTACTTCACCTGCAGGCGGAGCGGAGCCGGTATCGTCAGAGGTGGAGAAAACGGTCTGACTGAAATCTTCTAAACTGTGGGAGCACTTTACACAACATAAAAGTAGAAAGTGTGTGCCTCATCCGGGACGGCAATCTACGACAGCTATCTGACATCAACATTTATCAATCAATCAATCTTTATTTATATAGCGCCAAATCACAACAAAGTTATCTCAAGGCACTTTACACATAGAGCAGGTTCTAAACCGTACTCTTCAGGTTTAATTTAAAGAGACCCAACATTCCCACATGAGCAGCACTTGGCGACAGTGGCAAGAAAAAAACTCCCTTTTAACAGGAAGAAACCTCAGGCAGAACCAGGCTCAAAGTGGGAGAACATCTGCCTCGACCGGTTGGGGTAGAGAGGAGAGAGAGGAAGAATAGGAGAGAGAGAGAAGCACATTGAAAATAAACATTGAAGCTAGAAGGTCCGGGACTGGAATCTGTCATCCGGACGTCTACAGGCCCAGATTACCTGTGAGACGAGAAAGCACAGACAACTCCGGGGAAGAAGTTTAGGTTATTGAATGCATTAATAGTACATGAATGTTAATGGATATAGATGGATGGATAGAGAGAGAGAGAGGAGGAGAGAGGAGCTCAGTGCATCATGGGAGTCCCCCGGCAGTCTAAGCCTATACTATTTATAATTTAATATTACTTTAACAGCTCAGGGATGTCCAAGCAGTAACCTGTTGTTTGTGCACTTTTTTGCATTGTCAGTTTGAAATAATGTTCTGTTTTTGAATGAATGAGTGGAAATCAAAAATCTGATTCATCGATTAATCGAAAAAATAATCGCCTGATATTAAAGTAATTGTTAGTTGCAGCCCTAATCTGGATCTGTACAGATGTGTACATTTTCCTGTCAAGTTCGTTTTTATAGATCCCAACTTTTTCCGTTGAAGTGGTGTACCCCCTACGATGCATACACAGCAGTTACAAATGAGACCCCTGGATTGTGCATAAACTTTCTGCAATTAAATGAGTCAGAATTTGAAGGATCTGTGTTTGGGCTGCCATGCTTTTAAAAAAACTTTATGAAATAAGATTTTGCTTTTACTTTTAAGTCTTTGAATGGTCAGGCCACCAGGTATATTATTGATGTTAATCCTTTATGTGGATTAGCAGCAGTGCAGTTTGAGACCCTCAGGTAGGAGTTTCCTACTGTAGTAGTTCCAAGCACACACTTTGTTTCCCAAGCTGACCAGGCTTTTTCAGTCCATTCCCCTCAGCTGTGGAACTCCTTGCTTGAGTATCTCAGACTAGCCAAATGAATCGCCTCTGAAAATTCACTTTTATCGGAATACCGTTTCTTAAATTGTAACTGTGTTTATCGTTTTTTGTTTTATTTTTGTACGCTTATTGTTTTGCTGTGTTTTGCTTTTAATTTCTTCTTTTTACAACAATCCATCTGTTAGGAAATGCTATGTGAATACAGTTATTATTATTAAGTGATTGTGATTGAACCTTGCTTCACCTATACATATTTAGTTTTGTTGCTCAGCACTAATAATTGTATTCTATAATGTGACCCCTCACAATGTGCCTTGTTAACATGGTGACCTTTCCCTATTGCAGGATATGCTTGATGATCTAGCCCCAAATCTTAACAGTTCTGCTGTTGAAAATGATGTCAGTGCAGCTGAAGTGGACCATCACCACTTAACAAAGAAAGGTCAGTCAGTTCAATAGATCCTCTAGTTTAGACAACCAATATCTATCTATCCTATATATATATATGTATATATATTTCATATATATATATACACACATACTCAAGTTGCTCTATTTTATTCAGCTCAACCCAGATCTAAATATTCAAGTCATTAAAAAAATTCCACCCACATTTTAAAAGGATTAGTTTAGAACACATCAGTCTATCCACTCAGTGCTGTTTTCACAGTGCTGTGTTAGTGCTTCATTCAAATCCATTCTGCTTGCTTATTGAGAGAATGCCCAAATCAATGAAACTCCATTCCACGTTTTCACTGGTAGCTTACACACCACAGATTCTAACATAGCACACACACACACACACGCACACACAAGCACTGCTGACACTGATTGTCATTGATGTTATGATGCCAGATAGCTGAGTTAAGGTTACTCACACACTGTCACAGCAAGCTGTACTGCGGGTCGCCCGGGTAGTCGAGTGGTTAGGACACATGCCTGATAATTGCAAGATTACCTGTTCGAGTTTGGCATCTGACCTTTGTTGCATGTCCTATTCTGGTTTTCTGTCAGCAATTGTCAAATAGATTGTCCCACCTACATTTTCAAAGCTTCCTATGCCCTGTTGGATGTTTTACTCCTTCAGCCCATGTAACTTAAGTGACCACCTCCTGCTGTATCTTCAAAAGACTGTGGAAAGTGAATTCAGACATTTTCTTCTAAACACATTAAATAGATCATAAATTTATTTCTAAAAAAGGTGTAAAAAGCATTTCAACCATTTAGATTTGAATTGTGGAGCTAGGCAGAAAGCTCTCAGGCCTAGCGTCCATGTTTCTGGTAGAGGTGGTGACTTTGATTGACAGCTGACACTTGGTAGGGGGCGGGGTTTCAGCGAACTTGGCGGGCCACTCCCACAGCGATTGGGAAAAGAGAAATAGGCAGACTTTTACACAACTTTGAAGCCTAATTTCATATATTTGGCGATTTTTTTTAATCATTCAAATTTTGCAGGGTGGTTAACAACACATTTTTCTGTGGTATGTCAAACTCAGAACACATATTTCTTATCACTGACTACTACACAGACTTTAAATATAAGCCTCTTCAGATTTTGCAGCAGAGAGGCTGCTCTCCACTGCTGGAGACAAGACTGTGTACACAAAGTGTATGCTGCACACTATACGCTCTCCAGCCTTGTCACCTTTGTTGCAAAAAAATCCAGGGAAAACCCTGATATAACACTGTAGTGCTATAGTAATTGTGGGATTCATCATCCGATAAGTCAATTAATCATTTCAATAATCAGTGGCTTGTAGATGATATTAATAGTCATTAGTTGCAGCCCTACTTGATGCAACACCCACCACCCACTGTAGGGCTCCCTGAACATTATGAGCCCTATCAGGTTGAGAACAATACAGTTGGATGCTTTTTGTCCAACATCCCATGCGGGGCACAGGGATACCCAGTACATGCATGTAATGTTTAACATAAAGCCCATCAGCCTCCAGTAGAGGGCAGAGGCTTTGTAAGAATATTATGATATGGTAATCTTAGTTATATAAGTACGGACGGAACCCTCTAGTTATGGACACTGCCACTGCTTCACCGTCCATTGAAGAGGTTTTCAGATGGGAAAGGCCACTGGACACTCCCTTACATACTGTGTGGGACACACATATTTGGCAGACGTGCAAATTGGCTGGCTACACACATGCAAATTTCAGTGGAAGAATATGTGTTTATGATTGGATAGAGCTGTTACCCTTTAAAGTCCAGGAAAGGGGCCTGCCTATGTTTATACAGTTACAATAAAGTTACCTTCATTTTGACACTGCTTCCAATTAGATGGAGTGTTCAACAGCCTGGAGAATCATCCTCTCCAGCTGGACTCGGTGAGCAGCTCTGGGAGTCTGCACACCCTTGGTGCTGTCAATACTGACCCGAAGAAAGGTGTAAGGGATCCCGAGAACGTGGTTGGGGGAGCGGGGAGCCATGGGGCATGTCTGACACTGAATGACCATGACCACATCAGACAATTCATTCAAGAATTCACCTTCAGAGGCCTGCTGCCACACATAGAGAAGAACATCAGACAGCTCAATGACCAGGTACAGCGATGCATACACACACGGATACAGACACAATATTATATCATTTTTAATATTTATTACATAAGAGGAGGTTGTTAATGGTATTTTAAGAGAATCTACTTTTCTGATGTATGAGTGGCATGATGAATGTCTGAAGGAAAGTTTCTTTACTGGAAAAAAATATTCATATTGTGAACTTAAATGGTACATGGACTGTACTTATATAGCACTTTTCTAGTCCTTATGACCACTCAAAGCGCTTTAACACTACGTCTCATTTACCCATTCACACACTTTACATGGGCTACCACGCAGGGTAACAACCTGCTCATCAGGAGGAAACTAACCATTCATACACATTCACACAGCAACAGGAGCAATTTGGGGTTCAGTATCTTGCCCAAGGACACATCAACATGTGGACTGGAGAATTGAACCGCTGATCTTTTAATTGGTGGACGACCGCTCTACCTCCTGAGCCACAGCCGCCTTAGCAATCAAAAACTGAACTCATCTGTGATGGCACAGCTGCCTCTTTACTTTCTACACTGCGCACATGTTAAAGTTATCATCAACTATGTTGTAGTTCATCTTCAAAAACGGCAGTAGTTGCAAGCACGTTTTGACGTAAGGACTAAATAATTACCTTTTGTGAGACCAAAGTGAAGTTTACTGTGAACCTTTTTACGCTGTGACTCACAGGGTAATGTTAGTGGAGCAGCAAACTCCAACAGTAACAAATGAGAATGGCGGATGAACACATTGCAGCATTAAACAACTTAAAATAACTCTGAAAAAAAAGAGCCTGCACTGAGTTTGTCTCACCTCAACAACTCTGCATCCACTTAGCGTGTTGTACGACAAAACCTTTCCCAAAATGAAGAGTGGAGCAGAGAGGCTGCTGTCCACTGCTGGATAATGTTAATAACAGTGGAGCACTCCCCCTAAAGCCATGTTCAGACTGAACACAGCTTTACTTTGCTATTTTCATAGAGGCAGGAGGCTGTAAGATGCTTTTAAACTAATTAATTCATTATTAATGCTGTTAACTTTTGGCTGCAGACCATTTATCTTACTAACCAGTTATGTTACATATATTCATCTGTATGCAAGGTCATTGATAAACTGTGGAATAATAAAAGTAATTAATTTTCACTTTTCAAGACTTTTGTGAGCCAAATTTTTTCCACACAAAAACTGATAAAGGAATTGATAAATAATTGGACCAATAAGCAAAATCAATAATGGCATTTGTATCAATATAATCATATCAATTGCCATCCCTACTTGATAATATAGAGACTTCTGAAGTCAAGCTTGGCACTAAGGTTCTTACCCTCAATGAATTTAAACTGACTTTGAATTTGATGAATATGCATGTGACTGAGTGAGATATCGTCTCTCCAGAATTAAAAAAAATAATTAAATATTTCAGTTACTACTAAAATTGATCCACAAACAAAAAACGGCAATACTAACATATACAAATAGCATAAGGACCTCTTGAATACTGAATGCAGTTACAACTAACTTGTATTATGTACTACACCTGACTGAATATTAGATCAAACTGACTCTTTCATTTCCATGACCCTGAACATTAAGGGTGACTTTAGTTTATAACAATATTATATCTATAATTCAGCATTTCAGTAAATGTACAAAATACACATTACATATACTTTACACTTGTTACATTGACTGTTACTTTTGTCTGTTTCTTTGTTTCTTAGTTTCTTAGTAGGATATCTTCAAAAAACGAATTCAGTGATTTTAATGTAATGTAGTGAAAAGAAATAAGCGATTTCTTTCTTGTTCAGATTGGAAACAGTAGTTCAGTAACCATGAGGAGTTGACTGTAATCAATCGGTTATAACAGCCACATCAGCTGTTTCACAGTCAGCGCAACTGGACTGGTGCTGTTTAGCTTGACCCTTCCCCAAAATCTCCTGTCACCCAACACTTGATCCCTCTGTCCACAGCTGGTCTCCAGAAAAGGTCTAAGTCGGTCTCTTTTCACTGCGACCAAGAAGTGGTTTGGTGGAGGAAAGGTTCCAGAGAAGAGCATCAGTGAGCCAAAGAGCACGTGTGGCCTTCTGTAAGCCCCTGGCACCATTGCCTCATCAGACTTGAAATACCCACTCATGTCATTTCAAAAAGATTGTACATTTAATTTTATTTATTATTCTTTGGGAAATATATGAAACTTAAAGAATGACTTTAACAGGGCTTGCATTTATTCATTTAACTTTTTTTTCTGATATGCACTCCTGCACTTTAAGGTCCTTTTTTAGGTTTTTAATTTTATTGTTGTTGTATACATATGTTTTTTCTCATATCCCTATCTTTTTGAGCTGCTGTAGCTGTGAATTTTCCCCACTGTGGGATCAATAGTTTATCTCATCTTATCTTATACATTGCTAATTTGACCTTCTTCTCTATGATGGCAGCTATCCCCCAGAAGCCCCTGAACTGCAGATCAGGAAGATGGCTGACCTGTGCTTCCTGGTCCAGCACTATGAACTGGCCTACAGCTGTTATCACACTGCCAAGAAAGACTTTCTGTCAGACCAGGCCATGCTGTATGCTGCAGGGGCATTGGTGAGAATACACACACTCATATATGTCAGTCTGTGCTTATGAGAACCTTTTTTTAATCACATTTCTACAATAAAACTTTAGAATGCCAATTTTACATTTTATCAAGAGTTTTTTTTTTTGATGGTGCCAAACATCCACTTTGAAAAGAAAGAAATGTTATATGATGATGAGACCGTTAAAGACAACATTTGTCCTATAAAATTAAGAGCATTAACATGTCAATGGATACACTATTATAACAACATTAAACTGTTCCTTAACTGTTTCTTAACATACAAAAATCCTCCAGTAAAGGTTAAAAATGAAAAATAAAACACAATTTCATAGAAGCACAACTTTGTCAAAGAAATCCCCACAATATTTGCAAGCGCTTTCAATTTTGCTAAATAAATCTGGTTCTTTCTTCTTTCTGAAGTCACACAATTTTACTTTAACCCATGCATTTTAAATCATGATTCTCTGCCTCTTTTCTTTATTATTCCATATGTCCTCATGTTCCATCCCTTCATTTAACTATCTTCTGTAGGAAATGGCTGCAGTGTCAGCTTTTCTGCAGGCTGGAGCTCCGAGACCATATCCAGCACACTACATGGACACTGCAATACAGACATACAGAGAAGTCTGCAAGTATGACTTAGTTACATTATTTTCTTCTGTCTGCTGTTTAAGTTTGAGGGGGAACTATCCTCTTAGTGATGTTTTGTAATTTTTATATTGTTCTGATGTCGGACGTTAGAAACATTGCAAAGTTCCAAAATTTGAGGTGAATGTATGCTCCCTGCGAGTCAGAAGCTAGGGCTTGAACCTGCTCTGGATGTTTTGTTTGGAATGTTACCTCTACTTCCTCGTAGTGACCCTAACCCTTACCCTAAACCTACTACTAATTAGTTAGCCTATTTACGCTGACACCCGGGGGTCAAAGCCAGGGGGTGCATAATTAGGTTAGTGTTGGTGAAGGTAATACACTGCATTACATGCACCAATGTTATCCTCAAATCTTTATCATCATAGCATATTTTTCATTATACCTTTTTGATCACGTAGCCTAGCCTATTTACCCATCATCTCTTGTTAAACGTTTCAATAAGAGAATCGGCTGGTTACACAGATTCTATTACTGTAACAGTAATTTCTTAATTTAAATTTAAAATCATAATATGACATGCAGCAAGAGTGCGGCGGCCGGGATGCGATCCGGCGTCCCATGGTTTAAAATGCAATAGATAGCAATGTATAAATATGTAAAATATATCCCGCTAATATAAAATTAGAAAAAATCTAAACTACGATAACTCTTTTTAGGATTACTTAAGATTAATTATACATAAATATGCTGGCGTCTTAAATAGGTGACAATTCAAGTAGCTAGCTAATATGATAAATTGGTGTATTTTGAGAGAAGCAGTTTTACAAACAGACCATATGCCCGCCCCTACGGAGCGCTCAAAAGGGGCGAAGGAACGCACCCAAGACGGCATCCGTAATTTGCTTGGTCCACACTCTAGCTGTCTCCCTATTGGCTGGTGAAACACACTATTTTAAGCGCAGGGAGGGACATCCTTTAGTCTAAGCAGATACCTCAACCTGAGAGGACGTGCTTGTTCTGAGCGCGTAGACTTCAGATTTAAGCGCATGGACTTTAGATCTGAGCACGAACAGGACATATTTGAATGCGAGCAAAATGTTTGTGTCCAAGAAGAAGAAATATGAGCACAAGCATGTGATTTTTGAGTTCAAGCACACATTTTGAAAGAAAGCAGCAGACATCTCGGTGCGAGCACAAAATGTGAGCATGAGGAGAATAAATCTGAGCACGAGAAGGAGATGTGTCACTGAAAAGGAATAAAATCATGCTCTCAAACTGAAAATATCATTACACTAGGTGTTGGTCCCGGGGGGGGATGCGCGATCACGCTTATAAGCGGTAACACAGAGCTTTAAGGACCCTTTGCTCTCACACGCGCTGCATTTATAGTCACACAAACACACACACGCAGTCACTCTTTAGTGCAAGCTCTTGCTCGTTTACTCCAGATTCCGGGAGATTACGTCTCATTTGCGGGCGTCAGGGAGCCGCTATCAATATGCGGGAGACTCCCAGAACTTCCGGGAGAGTTAGGAACGCGCACTATATATATATTTAGTTTTCTTTTTCCCCGTGGGAGCGGCTGGAGGTGGAAACCGTGGCCTGCTTTTGTTGGTCATTGTCAGTCGCTACTGTCTGTTTAAGGCTATCTCCGTGGATCATGGATGTATTATAATGCCGTGGATCCACAACAGACTCTCTTCCGGGTGGGGGGGGGGGGGCGCGATTACGTAATGCGGAAGGGGAAAACAGGCAGGTCGCTCAGCCAATCATATCATTCGGACCGAATGATATGATTGGTCAGAGTTTTCACAGAATATTATGAGAATGGAATAATGATTAGTTTCTATGCCTGGTGGATCTCTCTAACATTTTATAGTGCCTTTACCTTATTAATAGCATTTTAACCTAAACAAAAACATGTGTAAAAATGTACAAAGGTAAGGGTAGCTTTAAGTCAAGTTTGGGTTGCAATTGGATATTCCAGTCTCCCCCACAGATTCAAGTTCCTGATGACTCTAGGGTTAATAAGTCAATTTAAAAAAAAATAAATGATCTGTCATGTCCTGGTGGGATATATACATTTAACAGGGTGACTTCTTTGTCATCAATCTTGCCTTTGACTAAGATATAGTGACCTTCCTTATCTCTAATTTCAGCAGTTAGATGGTAAAATTACCACTCCCCTCTTACGCCCAGATTTGTGAGAGGAATGTGTTCATAACCCATAACAACATCTTTTTACATTTTTCATGTTCTAAGTTAGAGAGCCACTTGCCAAAAAGCCACTTGAATATTTTCCCTTTTAATTTTAGCAATAACTTAGCTTCTTTTCACTGGATTATGTAACCCATTCACATTAAGTGTTATTATTTTATATTCCTGATAGTCCATTTGCGTTGTTTCTTTGTGTCAATAATGGCCTTTTGCAACCTGAAACATATTACCCTTGAACTTAAGTGTTCCAGCAGCAGTCAGATTTTTTAATGAATGCTTTTAGTTGTTCTTCTGATCAAATGCTGTAGATCATATTTTTAATGTGTTTTATTTATTTACTTACTTGATTGTACTGTCCGTATGTATGAGCTGCTGGTGGCAAATGAGTTTTCCGTCTAGGGGATTAATAAAGTTTTCTAATCTAATCTAAACAACCATTGAAATATGAACAATACAGAACGCTGTGAGCGTACAACAAATTGACTTCCACAACAAGGAACATATGTGCTCCTTAAAACTGAGGGGAAAGCCTGATTTAACAGAAGGGCCCCTCCTTGAAGTTACAAAAGTCACTTCAATTGACATTGTACTCTACCATGGCAGTTTTTCCACCGGTCCACTCTCCCACTATCAAAAAACATGCTTATCTCAAGCTAAAAGTCAGTCTTTATTCAAAAAGTCATAATCAAAGTAAAATAAGAGTAAGGAGAGGATATGAGTTGTTACAAATCATTTATTAATTATAAATTCACCTGAGGGGGATCAGCCACATTCAGACCCTGACGTTGGGATCAGTTCTCCTGGGGGTTGCGGCGGAAAGCGCGCAGTTTCTCTCGTATATGCTCAGGATGGGATGCTCACTGATGGCACTTGTCCCCGACCCTCTCCCACGCTGTGATGCGAGCACCTGGAGTTGGGCCAGGCTCGTCTTGGTCGACGGGGAACCCCCTTTTCCACAGGTCGCCCGCGGCTTATCTTGCGTCGTTGTAAATCCTGGGTCCACCGTCCAGAAACACCTTGAGCTTGGCGGGCGGGGGGATCTGGAACCGCACACCCTTCTCCTTTAAGCGGCAGTCACTATGTAAAGACAGCATTACATGAAACTTTATCTGTAAAAAAAAAAACAGGCTCATTTAGCCCCACCTATTGCTCCTACTGCAAATTGGCAAATTGCCAGAATCCACCGTGACCAGACAAAAAGAACCAATCAGAGCCAGGATGGTGTCTGATGGAGTGTCTGACAGCTGTCAATCACTGCTCACGCACACAGCCCCCTCCCCCTTCCTCCTCAGCTCGGGAGAGCGGCTTCAGGAGCGTAGAGAAAGTAATGGCGCAGCAACAACCATCAGCGAGGACAAAACTACCTATACCTCCGTTACCAACAACAGCATACACGGCACATCCATGGTCGCGTGCCGCGGTCGCGTGCACATCAGCCTCCTCTGGGGGAGGGACTTTGGAGGCATGGCAGGAGTGCAGCGGAGAGGCAGGGGGAGGGATCTGAAAGTTTTACTTTTTCAAATTTGATGCTAAGTCCTCTCTCTCCTCAAAGTTACCAACTGCAGCTTTAAGCATTCTCCTTATTCCTGCATACTCTCTTCCTTTCTTAACTATCTCCGTCGGGTAGTCGTGGTCAAAATAAACCCTTGTGTCTTTTTAAAATACCTCCTTCTTCCAAGCAGACAACTTGTTCTTTAGTTTTATACTCCTGAAAGTTAATTATTATAGACCTCGGCAGAGCTTTCTGTGGAGCACGCTGAGCCAGAGCTCTGTGGCAGCGCTGTATTTTCAGATCAAGCTCGCCAGAGGCAGCCAGCCAACTCTGACTTCAGAAATTTGACCACAAAGTCCATCAAGTTATTTTCTTTCTCACCTTCAGGGATGCCATAAATGCGGATATTATTTCGCCGTGACCGAGCCTCCAAGTCTGTCACTTTTCTTTGCATGAATTCCTGTTTCTGCTCCAATTGGCGGAGCGAATCATTGAGGTTGTGGTTGCGCTCCTCCAGAGCAGCCACACGCTGTTCAGCTTCCTCGACTCGCTTTGTTGTGTTTTTCAAGTCTCCCCTGATATCTCCCAGAGCCTGATTAATCTCGTCCCGGAGTTCAATCAGCTCCTTCTTCACGTCCTCTCTCAATGTAGACCGGAATGAGTGCAGCTGACTCTTTACGTTGGAGCGCATCCCCTTAATCTCTGCATGTGTAGCCAAGTCAAAATTTCTTATTATGTTTTGTTTATTTATTTTCCCTAAAATCTTTCTTTTGTGTTGTGAACTTCCCCAAAATGATTTTTTCCCCCTGTAAAAGAATAGAGAAAGAAAAAAAGAAAGTTTCCTATATTGATTTTCAATTGTATACCCTCGTTCCACTGGGGTGTTGTTTTGGCGTTGCACCATCTAGCGTCATAGAGCTGTGTGCGCTCTGAGCTGGTGAGTCACTTTATGAAGCGCTCTCTCCATTGTCTTGTTTATTATATATATTTTTTTGTTCAAAATCACAATATGTTGATATATGCTGTAATGTAACATGCTAATGGAACTTTTAGTCAAGCCTCCATTGATTAATAACTTGTAAATTGAATCTTAAACTGAGTTATTCATGCAGAGTTAGTTAACTTAGCCTTATGCTAGCTGAACCAGGTTTTCCTCTGTTTCTGTCTTTTTCATACTGATGTCATGAGGTTGTGCTCTGCATGCTATGGCTGTGTGAGTTTGGGAGTTTGCCCAACCAGTCCGCATGTGCTTTGTGGACTTGGAAAAGGCATTCGACCGTGTCCCTCGTGGGGTCCTGTGGAGGGTTCTCCGGGAGTACGGGGTAGCGAACCCCCTGATACGGGCCGTCCTCTCCCTGTACGACCGGTGTCAGAGCTTGGTTTACATAGCTGGTAGTAAGTCGGACTTGTTTCCGGTGGGGGTTGGACTCCGCCAGGGCTACCCTTTGTCACCGATTTTCTAGGCGCAGCCAGGGCGTTGAGGGATTCCGGTTTGGTGACCTCAGGATTGCTGTAGAGTGTGAAGCGGCCGGGATGAGAATCAGCACCTCCAAATCCGAGTCCGTGGTCCTCAACCGGAAAAGGGTGGAGTGCACTCTCCGGGTCGGATCCTGCCCCAAGTGGAGGAGTTCAAGGAGGAGTTACCTCGGGATCTTGTTCACGAGTGAGGGAAGGATGGAGCGGGAGATCGACAGGCGGATCGGTGCGGCGTCTGCAGTAATGCAGACTCTGCACAGATCCATCGTGGTGAAGAGGGAGCTGAGCCTAAAGGCGAAGCTCTCGATTTACCAGTCGATCTTCGTTCCTACCCTCACCTATGGTCATGAGCTTTGGGTAGTGACCGAAAGAACGAGATCGCGGGTACAAGCGGCCGAAATGAGCTTCCTCCGTAGGGTGGCTGGGCTCTCCCTTAGAGATAGGGTGAGAAGCTTGGTCATCCGGGAGGAGCTCGGAGTAGACCCGCTGCCCCTCCGCGTTGAGAAGAGCCAGATGAGGTGGCTCGGGCATCTAGTTAGGATGCTTCCCGGACGCCTCCCAGGTGAGGTGTTCAGGGCACATCCCACCGGTAGGAGACCCCGGGGAAGACCCAGGACACGCTGGAGAGACTGTCTCTCGGCTGGCCTGGGAACGCCTCGGGATCCCCCGGGAAGAGCTGGACGAAGTGGCTGGGGAGAGGGAAGTCTGGGTTTCCCTGCTAAGGCTACTGCCCCCGGGACCCGACCCCGGATAAGCAGAAAGAAGATGGATGGATGGATGGAATAATACAGCATAATCATACACATAGTCTCAGCTATGATTTTTTGCTATTTATTTCAAAGGGGGAAAAAAATCAACTGTGAAACGAGTGGCTTTACATCAAGTCAGCTCAGTCACTTTAGTTTTGGCATCTTGACATTTTAAACAAGTAGGTTAGGCCACTTTTCATTCATAATACGCTTATTTCATTACAACTATACACAACTCATTATTTACTGCACTGTAACTCTAACAAATGAGGTGGACTCACCATGCGTCAATTGCGCATAAACTGATCATGTCAGAGTCACTTTCCTTGCCTTCTTGGCCGCAAACTCAGCAATACGATCTTAATAATCCAATTTGGATGCAATGTCCATTTCAATTGATAGCAGGGCAAGCCCGCACAGTCTGTCCTGTGACATGGAGTTGCGCAAATAGTTTTTTAATAGTTTCAACTTTGAAAAGCTTTGCTCGCCCGATGCTACCGTTACTGGAAAAGTCAATAGGATCCTGAGCGCAATCTCACAGTTAGGGAAAGTTCCTTCAATCCCTTTGAGGTAACAAAGTGTTTTAAGTGCTGTAGTTGTTCCCTTTGGGTTCATCTCTCGAAGTATCCTCAATTCCTCGAAGAGGTCCGGTGCATTTATATCCTGAGATTCGGACGTGCTCAGAGCATCACTCAGTCTTTGCTGATCAGTCTCCTCCATTTCACACAGTTTGGTCAGATCAAAAAGAAATCCAAACATGTTGCCAAACTCCTTCATTTGTTTAAAACGGGTATCAATAGCAGTGAGGGCCTGGTCCACTATCACATTAAAATAGTCCGTTATATAGCCTACACCTGCTCTGGTTCTGGAGTATATTCATTCTCATTTTCATCACGTTTGCGTTTCACTCGCCGTGTTGCTTTTATTACAGGTTCAGTGTCCATATCAGAAGAAATCTCTGTTGCAGTAGCTTTTGCAGACACAAATCCCTTGTCTGTATTTTTGCATGAAGTCAATTAGTCAAGTCAATCTAGCTGCATGTCCTTTGACTGGAGTGTCTTACTGACGGTGTTCACGGCAAACAAAATATTGTATGTGACCTTGACAGAGGCAGACAAAATCATATATAACTAATGTATTTATTAAAAAAAACTTTTAAAAAACAGGATTGCAGGCGCGAGGCCCCCTAGTGGCGCGAGGCCCTGTGCGGTTGTACAGTTCGCACAGTCCATGTGACGGCTCTGAGTAGTGGTGTGAATCTTCACTGTCCTCACGATTCGATTACGATTCAGCTGTTTACCATTCCATTAGATTCTATGATGTATCAGTATCTCAATGTATCACATTGATTTTTCTATATTACTGCATGGCTCATTTTTCATTAATTGATACAAGAAGTCAGATAAATATGAATTCTCTTTAAGAAAGTAGCCCACTTTAAAAATCTGAATATCAACATTTAACATACATGTTAAACATAAATGTCTTCATATTAAAATCAGTAGACTTGCCTGTATGAGAGTAACAAACTGAGGACGCAGTGCAGCTGTTTATCATGTCTCTAGCAGTGCAGAGCAGCCTCTCTGCTGCACTGTTAGCTCCGGGACAAACATCACTGTCCAACACGCTCAGCAGCTGCAGTGTTGTAGAGGTGAGACAGACTGAGCACCGAATTATTTACTTCACCTCAGAGTTTACTGCAGTGTGTGTGTGTGTCAACTTGTTCTGTTAGCTGCTCCGCTAACGTTAGATTATGGAAAAAATCATAATCGCGATTATTTGGGTCAAAATTGAAATCCTGATTTATTAAAACAATTTGGAACCCTGCATTTATTGGACATTTCTTGTATAAAAAAAAAAGTTAAACTATTAAACACTATTCAAAGACCTGGTTAAGAGCTGGCTCTCACTCTCCGCTCTAATTCATCCCAAAGGTGTTCTATCGGGTTGAGATCAGAACAGTCAAGTTCATCCACACCAAACTCTCTCATCCATGTCTTTATGGACCTTGTTTTGTGCACTGGTGCACAGTCATGTTGGAACAGGAAGGGACCATCTCCAAACTGTTCCCACAAAGTTGGGAGGATGGAATTGTCCAAAATCTCTTGGTATGCTGAAGCAGTCAGAGTTCCTTTCACTGGAACTAAGGGACCAAGCCCAGCTCCTGAAAAACAACCCCACACCATAATCCCCCCTCCACCAAACTTTACACTTGGCACAATGCAGTCAGACAAGTACCGTTCTCCTCGCAACCGCCAAACCCAAACTCGTCCATCAGATCGCCAGATGGTGAAGCGTGTTTCGTCACTCCAGAGAACGCGTCTCCACTGCACTAGAGTCCAGTGGCAGCGTGCTTTACACCACTGCATCAGACGCTTTGCATTGCACTTGGTGATGTATGGCTTGGATGCAGCTTCTCGGCCATGGAAACCCTTTCCATGAAGCTCTCTACGCACTGTTCTTGGGCTAATCTGAAGGCCACATGAAGTTTGGAGGTCTGTAGCGATTGACTCTGCAGAAAGTTGGCGACCTCTGCGCACTATGCAGCTTAGCATCCGCTGACCCTGTTCTGTCATTTTACGTGTCCTACCACTTCGTGGCTGAGTTGCTGTCGTTCCCAATTGCTTCCACTTTGTTATAATAACACTGACAGTTGACTGTGGAATATTTAGGATGTTGCATAGGTGGCATCACAGTACCACGCTATAATTCACTGAGCTCCTGAGAGCGACCCATTCTTTCACAAATGTTTGTAGAAACAGTCTGCATGCCTTGGTGATTGATTTTATACACCTGTGGCCATGGAAGTGATTGGAACACTTGATTTCAATTATTTGGATGGGTCAGTGAATACTTTTGGTAATATAGTGTATCTGTGCTTAAATCAAGATTCTCAAACAGTTGTGCCAATAACATGTTTAAAAGGCAAATCTGCCTTTTCTGTCTTCTACTTCTGAAAATTTTTTCTAGCAGTAACCTTTTTTCAATATTTTTAACATCAAAGCCCCCTTTGCAATGACTGACCATTCTCTCCACTGCTGCACCACCAAAATTGCAATATGCATGACATTGCTTGAATTATTCGAAGTACATATTGGCTTGAAACACATATTTTTTGATAACTGTGTCAAACAGGCTGTCGGAGTAATTAGTGGGGGGAAAAAATTCTCTTGACAGTACCTCTTGCTTCTGCCCTGTACAGGAACATGGTGCTGGCTGAACGCTGTGCTTTACTCAGCGCTGAGATACTCAAGAGTCAAGGCAAATACTCAGAGGCTGCAACTCTCCTTATTAAAATGACCAGTGAGGTGAGAAAATACACAACATTTTCAGTCCCATTCTACCGTTAATTGTGTTTACTGAAAACTTACCAATTAATTGTTTTTATTTTCACTATGAAGTCCATTATGTATTGCGTTGTCCATTTTCTAGTGTTGAGTACTGTACTGTACTCTTACTAGTTGTGTTTACAGGCCTGTCTTCATCAACTGTTTTCTATTTGTTTATAGATGGATTAAATAATGCATGTAAAAATACAGTGGATTAATTTTTCCTTGGACTTACTTTTTTGTCCAGGACTCTGACTTACGCAGTGCTCTGCTGTTGGAACAGGCCGCCCACTGCTTCATTAATATGCGTAATCCCATGCTGCGCAAGTTTGCCTTCCATATGATCCTTGCTGGTCATCGTTTCAGCAAAGCAGGACAGGTGAGCCTTTCAACCATGTCTGATCTGTGGGTCTGTGGTCCAAAGTTAATGCTTAACAAGTTTATACCTGTGATTTACTCTAACTGTCTTGATTGAAATGAATGTTGTTGAATATGTTAGAAGAATACTGGGGCTTTGAAAACACAATAAAATTCCAGTCAGAAGAAAGTTCTTTTAGCTAGAAGGTACCGAAGACTGATTGATTGATGATTTGTAAAAGACATGTAGAGCATTATCATAAAACGTATTGTCCTCCTCTCCCTCCTCATTTTATGTTTCTTATTGGTTGCCTTATGTACATCACAACATCTTCTGTCTCCTGCCTTTTACCTTCTCCATGTAGAAGAAGCATGCACTGCGCTGTTACTGCCAAGCCATGCAGGTGTACAAGGGGAGGGGCTGGTCTTTGGCAGAGGACCATATCAACTTCACAATTGGTCGTCAGTCCTTCACGCTTCACCAGCCAGAGAACGCTGTAACAGCTTTCAGACAGATCCTGACCAATGACAGCAAGCAGACAGCCACACAGCAGGGTGCCTTTCTCAGAGAGTATCTCTATGTTTACAAGGTGACTACAGTTTGTAACCATGTTTTGATGGAGGCTACTTTATACAGCAAAGATTATAGATGCCATAATTTCTTAAAAAGGACAATTTTTCATCAAATCTAAAAATCTAGTTATCATTGTAGCACTGTGTATAGGCAAATACTCAATATGAAATTAATTAATTGCCTTAAATTGCTTCAGAGGCAAATAAAGACTTGATTGGGATATTTTAGCCTTTACTCTGGTTGAATAGTTGTTTTAACAGTTCTCAACCACAGATGTAAAATACTGCTCGACTGCTGATGATTACTTTGTACAGTGTTTGTGGGTTGAACACTTAACATGTTGTTTGTGTGTTTTCCAGAGTGTTATGGGAGGAAATGAAGTCAGCCTCCCCCAGCTGCCTCTGCCCTGCATCCACAGCTCAGCCACAAGAGTCTACTTTGGACATGAACGCTGCCTTGCAGAGGGTAGCACCCTGATTAGTAATCTGTTATTTTTGACATGACCATTTGCTTTGGGTACATGCTTAGAGTTTTTATGCTAGTGTTAGGCCGTGTTGGAAATCAAAGTATTTATAGTAATTCTGAATGGCTACTTTTGAAGGTGAAGTGAGAAGTTAAGCATGATAGAAAAATGGATGTCATGTTGTTTAAATACAGGTTGAAAGCACACATTTTCAGACATTCATAGTGTTGCACTCTGGTGTTCAAAACAAGTGGTAAGAAAGAAAAGAGCTAGAGGGAGAAGTTCAAACCTTGGCCTCTATCTCACCTCCACAAAGCTAAGCAATCATGATGTGAAGTTGTTGTGAATGTTGGCTTGTTTCAGAAAGCTCTGACGCAGAATACTGGCCCATTAACAGTCGCAGCTGTAAGAGTTAATCTGAACTAAGCTGTTTTATGACAATCAAAATTTCAAAAACTATGCTCTTAACAAGAATAACATTAAACACAGAGGTGCATTTGAGCAAAGGTGTATACTTTTAAGTTAGGAGTGAAAGGTGTGAATTTGTAAGTGTGGCAGAGGAAACACTGTCGTTATGTTGAACAACTAAGCACCATTTTTAAATTCTATTTCTCTAATATGTGAAGGTGAAAAGCAGGCAGCCACCCATGTGTCCCTGGACCAGGAGTATGACCTGGATTTAGCAGCCATGTGGAGCAATCTAGAGGAGCAGCTTGTGGCTGCCGTCAACCGGGGGGTCGTCCCAGGAAATTTCCAGCCTACCCAGTGCTGCCTGAACAGCCAGACAGACAATCTGCATCATCCACTGGCTGTGGTGGAAGGTAAGAGGTTATCAGCAGACACAGTGGAACTGTATTTGAAATAATATCTAGACTGTTAAGAAGTACAAATAGCTACTTAGGTATTGAGGTGTTCTGACATATCAGTGTCAACTACGAATTACAGTTTTCTGTTACCATAGTATAAAGAATAATATAATCTATTCTATCACTATAATTAGATTGGACTGTATTGTTCCTGCCCAGTATAGAGCCCTCTTTCTGTCTCTGTATCTGCAGAGCCGATCATAGTGGAGGTGACATTTAGTAACCCTCTTAAGGTTTCCCTGGCATTGTCCAACCTCTCACTGCTCTGGAGGTTCACTGCCGATGGCGTGTCTCCATCTCAGGAGAAGACGACAGAAGAGTTCTCAGGAGAGACCGTCACCAATGAGAAGGATACCCTGGCTCCAGGGGTGAGCAGTCTGGGCCAATTTCCTCCTAGAAATTTAGATTTAGTTTTTGGTTCAATTCAGTTCGATTGATAGATGCAATACAAAATAATACGTTTTCATTGTCTCTTCAATATCTGATTCCTCTTGTAGATGACACAGAAAGATGAAGTTGTCACCACTGAGATCATCCTGGAATTTCACATGGGTCCAGAGGAGACTAAAGTGGTAAGCTTTAGCTACTAGGTTAAGGCTCCCAGTTCCTTTAAAAAAAATATTTTTTTACTATTTACACCTTGGTATTAGTGTAAGATGTTCCATCAAGATCTCAGACCGTTCACTAAGACCAGTCATTTCAGAGCTCTTGGCTCCAGAAGTGACTCAGGCTCTTTCTAATGGGATAAAAGGATGGTCCATTCCCGTCATCCAAAGCAAAAAAAAACATGGAGGAATCAGTCCGCCCTTCCATCACATCGACCTCTACTGATACAGATGAAAAAATGGACATACTCACCTCTGCATTTTGCGGTGGGCTCATAACCACTTGAGGTCTGTTGGCATATCATATTCAGGGCAGATTGAACCAGACAGTGGACCTTCTATCATAGGGCCAGCCTAATATGGCAGACTGGCTGATTCATGGAAATGAGTTGTTCAGCAGAGAAGGTGTAGGGCTGTCAATATGGCGATATTTATATCTCATGATGATAGAAAAACATCTATCATTTCATGTTATGCTCTATCCTTTATTTCATGGTTTTGCAAGTCAGTCTTTACAGCAATATTTTTCGTCATTTGGAGTCTGTCCATCTTTTGCGTAGATTACTTAATAAATTACTTGTTTTTTTACTGTCAAAGCGTTTACATTAACATAACAAGTGTAGCTGTCATCAACTTGAGTACTTCACCTGGTTGTCTGTCTATCCTCTGCTCCATATGCATCACACAAATGGAGGTAAGCTACATGTGTTTGTTTGTTTGTTGTAGCCACGCTATTCCTATCCACTCAGTTATGCACGTTTATGTGCAGAGGTACACTTGGGATTGGTTTATCTTAATGCTCAGTAAGGGTTGCAAGTACAGTGCATCCGGAAAGTATTCACAACCCTTCACTTTCCCCACATTATGTTATGTTAGAGCCTTATTCCAAAATGGATTATATTATTGCAAATGTATTAAAAATTAAAAACTGAAATATCGCATGTACATAAGTATTCACACCCTTTATTCAGTACTTAGTTGAGGCACCCTTGGCAGCGATTACAGTCTCAAGTCTTCTTGGGTATGAAGCTACAAGCTTGTCACACTTGTATTTGGGGTATTTCTCCCATTCTTCTCTGCAGACCCTCTCAAGCTCTGTCAGGTTAGATGGGGAGCATCTACTAAGCATGGGCTCTGGCTGGGTCACTCAAGGAGCCCTGTTGGAACGTAAACCTTCGACCCAGTCTGAGGTCCTGAACATTCTGGAGCAGGTTTTCATCAAGAATCTCTCTGTACTTTGCTCTGTTCATCTTTCCCTCGATCCTGACTAGTCTCCCAGTTCCTGCTGCTGAAAAACATCCCCTCAGAATGATGCTGCCACCACCATGCTTCACTGTAGGGATGGTATTAGCCAGGAGATGAGAGGTGCCTGGTTTCCTCAAGATGTGATGCTTGGGATTCAGGCCAAAGGGTTCAATCTTGGTTTCATCAGACCAAAGAATCTTGTTTCTCATGGTCTGAGAGTCCTTTAGGTGCCTTCTGGCAAACTCCAAGCAGGCTGTCATGTGCCTTTTACTGAGTAGAGGCTTCTGTCTGACCACTCTACCATAAAGGCCTGATTGGTGGAGTGCTGCAGAGATGGTTATCCTTCTGGAAGATTCTCCCATCTCCACAGAGGAACGCTGGAGCTCTGTCAGAGTGACCATCAGGTTCTTGGTCACCTCCTTGACCAAGGCCCTTCTCCCCCCATTGCTCAGTTTGGCTGGGTAGCCAGCTCTAGGAAGAGTCCTGGTGGTTCCAAACTTCTTTTATTTACAAATGATGGAGACCACTGGGCTCTTTGGGACCTTCAATGCTGCAGAAATGTTTTTGTATCCTTCCCCAGATCTGTGCCTCGATACAATCCTGTCTCGGAGGTGTACAGACAATTCCTTTGACTTCATGGCTTCTGCTCTGACATGCACTGTCAACAGTGGGACCTTATATAGACAGGTGTGTGCCTTTCCAAATCATGTCCAATAAATTGAATTTACTACAGGTGGACTCCAATCAAGTTGTAGAAACATCTCAAGGATGATCAGTGGAAGCAGGAAGCACTTGAGCTCAATTTTGAGTGGCATAGCAAAGGGTGTGAATTCTTATGTACATGCAATATTTCAGTTTTTTAATTTTTAATACATTTGCAAACATTTGTAAAAACCTTTTTCACTTTGTCATTATGGGGTATTATGTGTAGATTGATGAGAAAAAATAGGAATTTAATCCATTTTGGAATAAGGCTGTAACAAAACGAAATGTGGGGGAAGTGAAGGGGTGTGAATACTTTCCGGATGCACTGTATATACAGACCCTTTCCGAAAAATTAGAATATCATGGAAAAGTTGTTTAAGTTCCACAATTCCATTCAAAAAGTTAAATTTTCATAGATTATAGATTCAGGGCCCACAATTTAAACGATTTCAAGTATTTATTTGTTTACTTTTACATAATTTGGGCTTCCAGCTCATAAAACCCACGAAAACAGGAATTCAAAAAATCAGAATACTGTGAAGAAATCACTATTTACTTCTCAGTTTTTGCAGAAAAATAAAGAAAGAAATTAGGATCACATCAAATCAATCAAAATATACTTTCAAAACGATATGTCAATCTTCAATACTTGGTTGGGAATCCCTTTGCCTTAATCACTGCCTTGATGCGATGTGGCATTGAGGCAATCCGCCTGTGGCATTGCCTGGGAGTTATGGAAGCCCAGATTTCCTTGATGCTTGCTGTCAGCTCTTCTTTGTTGTTGGGTCTGGTGCCCCTCATTTTCCTCTTGAGAATACCCCATAGATTCTCAATGGGTTTTAGGTCCGGCAAGTTGGCTGGCCAGTCAAGCACTGTGATGGCATGGGCATCAAACCAGGTTTTGGTGCTTGTGGCGGTATGGGCAGGGGCCAGGTCCTGCTGGAAGATGCATCTCCATACAGATCCTCAGCAGAAGGAATCATGAAGTCCTCTAAAACATTCTGGTAGACTGTTGCGGTGACCTTGGATTTAAGAAAGCAGAGTTAACCAACACCTGCACTGGATATTGCACCCCAAATCATGACTGACTGTGGATATTTCACACTGGACCTCAAGCAGCTTGGGTTCTGTTCCTCACCCGTCTTCCTCCAAACCCTTGGACCTTGATTCCCGAATGAAAGGCACACTTTACTTTTATCGGAAAAGAGGACCTTGGACCACTGGCCAACAGTCCAGTCCTTCTTCTCCTTGGCCCAGTTGAGACGCTTCCAACGTTGCCTCAGGTTCAGAAGTGGCTTGACCCGAGGAACCCGACAGTTGTTGTAGCCCATCTCCCGGATGCGTCTGAATATGGTGGTTTTTAAAGCTGTGACTCCCGCCTCATTCCACTCTTTCTGGATCTCTGCCAGATTCTTGAATCTTCTCTGTTTGATAATCCGCTGAAGCCCACGGTCATCTCTTTTGCTGGTGCATCTTCTCCTGCCACATTTTGCCCTTCCACTAGACTTTCCATTGATATGCTTAGACACAGCACTCTGTGAAAAGCCAGCCTCCTTAGCTATGAACTTTTGTGGCTTACCCATCCTATGGAGGGTATCAATGATGATCTTCTAGGCAGTTGTCATGTCTGCAGTCTTCCCCATATTGAACCGAACTGAGACAATTGAACCAAACTGAAGCAATTTAATGACACCTGGGGAAACCTGTGCAGGTGCTTTGAGCTTAGTAGAGGATTAGTGTGTGACACTCAGTTTAAAACATTCATGTCCTGCAAAATGTGGGCTGATTTCTCTACAGTATTCTAATTTTTTGAATTCCTGTTATCGTGGGTTTTATGAGCTGGAAGCCCAAAGTATGTAAAAGTAAACAAATAAATACTTGAAATCGTTTAAATTCTTAGTACTGGAGAACATTTTTACAGTCTGTGATGGTATGAATGGTGGGCTTGGTTATGTAGGCCTTGAAGCCCAACCACAGCCACAGCTGGTTGGGTGGAAATTACCCTTGCTTTATTCAGTGGAACTGTCTGGAGACAGGGAAACATACTATTTAGAACTCTTGACAACCCCAACATTATGGTGTGCTTTTAACAGTCAATGTGACCTTTGACCTCAGGCTCGACTCAGGCTGCTGCCACACAGAACTGGTCAGCTGAACATTGTGGGTGTGGTGTACAACCTGGCCTCAGCCTCCTCTGGAGAGACGCCTCCCAGCACTGAAGGTAATGCACACAGATTTTTCAGCTTATATTTGCTTTTAGTTATTGCTGGCTGCTTTACTATCAGTGAATACTGACACAAATGTCATATATATATATATATATATGGCTTGAATGTCTTAGGATCCTCCACACACATGTTGATGTCTCCTCACATGTGACTAAATTGTATTGCATTTGTATTTTCATTTGTTTGCGCCCACCTCCACCACCGAATTAGCCTCATGTTCTGTTTCTGTGCCATAGAATTGTGTGCAATCATTAAATGCACTTTATATACCATCTATGCACTTTAAATGATGAGTTTTATGTACGTATGTGTGTGCATGGGTATGGGGTGTATGTATTTATATGTGTATATATTTTAATTTTTATCTACTCCTTTTTATTTAAGTATGAGATGTGTGTGTGAGTGATGACCAAGGATGGAGCTGTTTTAAATGTTGTTGTATTAACCTCAATGCAATGACAATAAAGACAATTCAATTGTTGGAGGAAACACTTTTATGAAAAATCCAAGGAGGGTCAAATCCAGGGCAACAGGACTTGGTTGTAGATACTTGAAGGTGATTTGCCTCTCATCCAAGGGGCTTCTTCAGTTTTAACTGAAGGCTGACTGTCGGGGAGTCCCAGGTATTTAACATCTGTGGCATTTCTTAGCAGAATCATTGATGCCACTGGGTTCGTTAGTGTTCCTGGCTGTTGTAACACTCATCCTCCACCTACAGGGCTGTAACTTCATCCCTGACATGTCTGCAAGTACTGTATCTACAACCAAGTCTATTTGCCCTGAATTCAACCCTGCTTGGATAACCACCGAAATGTATAAAAGATAATCTAAATCACATGACAGATCATTCAACTGACTTCAGGATGTCCCATCTACAGGCCAGCAAACATTGGATTTGATGGTGGTTCGTGGTAAACAGGACCTGAAGATTCAGGGCCCACGACTTAACCAGACAAAAGAGGACAAGACATTGGTACGGCATGGACCCGATCGACGTCTGGATCCAATCATAACACCACCCATGCCCCTGATGGAGGTACTGCTGACACACTGAGTGTAGATATATTCATCCCATTGTACAATGCTAACAGTCTGGCAAATCTAAAAACTAAGGAGTCCCAGGTTTTAGTGCTCCTTAACCCAATTTTAGTCATATGATGCCCGATATAACACAACTGTCCATTGCACAGGAGGACTTGTTTACATTCAGGATTACCATATCAGTTTTAACATGTCTGACAGTGAATTAACTCTGCATTAAGAAAACCAAGCATACATCCCAGCAGTCATTTATTGTCCTACAGTGTAGTCCATTATATCTTTATAGAGAGTGTCACAACCATCTACTGTCTGATTACTGAGAAAATGGCATAGGGCCCGAATAAAAGCCCGGGTGCCAAGACGTCTATGTGCCCGCTGTGTCTGCCCTGTGACTGCGGCATGCACCGATATGCACGTATGGCACATTTAGCTGTTTTGGGGCGGGCCAGGGAGCAAGGGCCCGATCATCGCTGCTTGCAGCTTTAATTGAATTCGTGGGTGCAATCTGCGTGTATTTAGTTATGGATATATAAGACATAGGGTCATTATGCATTTGTAGCTAAC
Organism: Scomber scombrus; assembly: GCF_963691925.1. Classification (NCBI taxonomy): domain Eukaryota; kingdom Metazoa; phylum Chordata; class Actinopteri; order Scombriformes; family Scombridae; genus Scomber; species Scomber scombrus. The sequence continues at coordinate 643,163 of NC_084977.1, read as the reverse complement.
TGAGTGTGCCTGGGGAAGCCCTCCAGATGCACAGTGGGAGAAGATGGTAGCTCATAGGCGTGGCTCAGCAGTGTCCATGAGATCACCAATGTCAGAAAACAAATAATAATGCAGTGATCCATATTCCAAAACAGATTAGATTTAAGAGTGGTATACAGTGCTCTGCAACAAAGATGAATAGTCTATTATCATAGTTAAGCTATTGAAACTGCAACTGCGTGTTGGTATACAACATGGCTCTGATCGATGTCTGGATCTAGTCACAACACCTGTTTGGGGTACCGCTCACTCACTAACTCTAGCTATAATTATCCTATACTGCAATTCTAACAGAATTTGACAAATCTAAAATCTAAGGAGATCCATATCAGATTTATTGCTCCTGAAAAGGTTCCCAAAAGTTTATCTGAAGCTTCTATTCAGCTGAGTTAGGGCGCACTTAACTAGGGCCAGTTGTTCTGTACCATGCTGAAGCATGAATGTCCCCCCTGTTCCCCGCTGGCCTACACTCACATTACCTCTGAATGCTCCTGTCTTATTTACTTATCCAGGTCTTATTTCCAGGAAAAATATTAATCCCTAGTGCGCATGCATGACCAAGTGTACCATGCTCAAGCACACCTCTTCCAACAGTACTGGGCCAGGGAAGTGTACCGTACTCAAGCACGGTACACATGCACTCACACTAGCCAAATAATCCGGACTTTAGGGGGCAAATGTCCTTGGGCACGGTACGATTGCCTAGTGTGAGTGCGCCCTTAGTCATATCAAGTGCATATCTGACACATTTACTTTTTAGCATCAAATTCCCTCTTTGTGTTTCCCTGTTGAGCTGTGGTGGAAGTATAGTAACAAAAAGAGGGACTTCACCTCTAAAAAGACTGTAACATTGAAACATTTTGGCGCATTTGGCTCACTTCATGCTAGCTTCATATTAGCTTTTGTGATAGATGTCTATCACAAAAGGAAGAGTTTGGCTCCCATCACGTGCAGTGTAAGTGCCTTATGATTCAGTTCATCATCTGCAGTCCTATGGACTGCTCACAAATTCTTCTGTGATACCGCCCCAAAAAAAAGCAAAAAAAAAAAAAAGGTTATGCAAATCCTAGGTGTTTGTCAGCTTGTGTGTGTCTGTGTTTGTGTCAGGTCTTCTTCCTACAGTTCCCGACTGCGCTGCTGTGTGGTGAGATCAGGAAGGCATATGTTGAGTTCTGCAACGTCAGTGGTGTTCAGTTGTGTGGCCTGCGAGTGGCGTCCACACATCCCGATTTCTTCACCTTTGGCAGTCGGGCCACAACACCTCTCACACCCCTCAGCCCAACCTCATCTGAAAACTGTTCTGCCTATAAAACTTTGGCCACACCCCCTGGGGCCCAGCCAGGCTCAGTGGTGTCTGAGATGTTGGTTTCAGCCGAGGATTTCAGTCAGCTATCTGGTGTGATGGAAATCCCAATAGATGGCAGCACCCTGCAACCAGGTGAATCAACCCAGCTACCCCTCTGGCTCAGAGGACCGGATCAGGAGGGAGTCCACGAAATAAACTTCCTGTTCTATTATGAGAGCTCAGAGAAAGGAATCAAAATCAGGTAAAAAATCAAGGGAGGTGAATTGACTTAAAAGGTGTATTATATGCTTTCTAGGTACAACCCAATCTTAACATAACCATTAGAAGCTTTACAAAGGAAAAGTGCATATAATGAAATATAAATATGATCAATATAGGACACACAGGGGGGACGAGACAAGAGACTACAGTCAGAGAAGCTAAAAAGAGAAAAGCAGACAATGAAAACAGAGCTTTTAAAGCTGCAGTCTGTAGCTATTTTTGTGTTATATTTGCTAAAATTGTCATTATGATCTGACAGTTTTTTTTGTTGGTTTTTTTTTCAGAACTTTATTGAAAAAGTTTGACTACAGTCACAATGTTGACATTTTGGTAATATCGAAAAAAGTCTGGAATCTCACATTAAAATTTAAAAAAAATAAGTCAAATAAATTAACATAAATAGGTACAGAATACATATAAAGTTTAACATAGAAAAAACTAATAAACAGGCAAAGCAGATTACATTCCTCTAAATAGTTCTTGAATTATATTTTCAGTATGTATACATTTCTATTCTTAACCATTTTTATACATTCAAGGTAGTTTTTGAAATCAATTTCAAATACAGGAAAGAAAGGTCGACCTTTGGAGAATTTAGCTTTGTGGATATGAATTTGTTTTATTAGAATAATCAGGTTAATTAAGTGTTGAATTTCGCATTCCTTATTATCATAATATAATAATATATCCTTGGCTTCCAGTTTAATTTGATGGTTGGATTGTAGAGTGATATCATTTTCAATTTTTTTTCCAAAGAATTTGGGGAAATTTATTGTTATGAATAATTTTATATTGAACCTCTTTGATTTTATTGGAGATACCAAATTTCTGTGGAAGGAGCCATGTTTTTTTCCAATTAATATCAGAGAAAGTTCATTAAGATTTTTAGAATTGTGAATTCCAAGATACTTAACACTTTCTTTAACTGGTATCTTACATATTAGGGTTTCCTTTGTGTTGTAAAGGCATAATATTTCATATTTTGTTAAATTATGTTTTAAACCTGATGCATCAGAAAAGGTATTTATTATCTTAAGTGCTGTCTCTATTTGTTGTTTATTTTTCAAAAGTAAGACTATCATCTGCTGGCTGAGTTATCCTAATCTCTCTATCAAATATTCTTAAACCTTGAAGGACATTGCTCTGTCGAATCTGTATTGAGAGCAATTCAACAACTATAAGAAAGAGAAATGGCGAGCAGGGACATCCTTGACGGACCGACCTGTAAACTGAAAATCTTTTTGTAGTATTTGGGAATAACACGACACAGCTACTGATATCCTTATAAAGCATTCTGATATAGGAAACAAACATTTCACCAAAACCAAAGGACTGAAGTGATCTGAATAAAAATTAATACTCTACACTGTCGAAAGCTTTATAGAAGTCTAAGAATAAAATTAAAGCGTCTGAATCAATATATTCAGAGTAATCTATTAAATCAAGAATAAACCTAATGTTGCAGCTTATGTGACGATTAGTCATGAAGCCAGTTTGAGTTTCATTTATAATTTCATTCAAACCTTTTCTTAAACGCCTGGCGAAAATGAGTGAGAGTATTTTATAGTCAACATTAAGCAATGTTATCAGCCTCCAGTTATCTAATAGAAGGTGATCTTTGTCTAGCTTGGGAAGCAGTGTTATTATACCTTATTATACCAGTGTTATTATACCTTATTATACCTTATTATACCTGTGTTATTATACCTTATTATACCAGTGTTATTATACCTTGATTCATCTTCATTATTTATACATTCCTTCAGCATTTCAAAAAGAGGGTGTTCAATTATATTCCAAAAGCACTTGTAAAATTCAACGGAAAGACCATCCATTCCTGGAGATTTACCTTTTTTCATTTTGTTTACAGCATCTAGCATTTCAGGTTTAGAGATAGGTTTTTCGCAATCCAATTTAAACTTGTCCGATATTTGGGGAATAAATTCTAACATTATTAATGAATTCTTCACCATTTATTGAATTATAAGTAGAGCTGTGTAAATCAGTAAAATTGAAAAGTAGGATTTGCAAAATCAGTTGGATTGGAGGTCATAGAGTTGTTTATTTTCAGAGATATTTTCAGTGATATTATTAGGGCCCGAGCACTGACAAGTCAGTGAGGGACCTATTGCTTTTGCCAGGATTCTTCTTATTATTTTTCACGTTCTTATGCCGCCACTTTAGGCGCATTTTTGGTGGCCTGAACATGCATGAAAACTCATGAAATTCTGCACACACGTCGCAGCTGGTGAAAATTTGCTTTGAGGACTTTATGATGTTCACAGAATCATGAAACCTGCCACGTAGGTTTCAAATCATGAGCTCTTTCATCTGATACCACATTTGCCCAACATTTTGCCCCAACAGCTCAGTAGCGCCCCCTAATGCCTTTTCCCACTTAGGATGTACTGACAAACTCTAAAACTCACCAAATTGGACACACTCGTCAAGACTCACGAATATTATTTTTTGTTATGACTGCAACCTTTTAAGTGCCAAAATGACTCTACAGCGCCCCCTAGAACATTAAAAGTTGAAGCCCCGCCTTCTACATGCACGTACATGAAATTTAGGATTCATATATATCATGACCAGACGCACAAAAAAGCCTCTTGGACCCATACCCTAAGTCCAACAGGAAGTCGGCCATTTTGGATCACAGGTGCATTTTTGCCGCCATTTTCCCCATTTCCAGGCCTCGCACTTTAACGAACTCCTCCTGCAGTTTTGACTCCACAGACTTCAGATTGGAACTGTATCATCCTCAGACCTTGATTATGTAAACTTGATGACAGATTTTACCTACGTTATACCAGGTGGGCGTGGCAGTCGTTTGTTTGTATAAACAAACAACTCCTTATAACTCCTCCATACATTGTCGGATGTTTATACATGCAGCGTGTGAAATGTCCTGGTGACGCCGTTTCAATTTCAACATCATTGGGGGTGGGTGTGGCAAGGGGGCTCCATAGCGCCCCCTAACAGCAGGTCATGTGACCACAAACGTTGTCTGATCTTAGTGAAATTTACAGGACTCATAGCACTCATAGGTAAACCCCCAAGTTATTTTTTTCAAAATGTTCACTCTAACAGGAAGTGAGTTATTGTGCATTTCCTGCGTCAATTTTCCGTTTTTCCCTCTGCGTTTAAAGGACTTTCCCGTTTTCACAGAATCACCAAATTTCCCACATAGGTTCACACTCAGGCGCTCTTTAATTTGAGAACATAACTGCCCCTGGGCGTGGCACAACAGCTCAATAGCGCCCCCTAATGCCTTTATCCATTTTGTACATTTTCACAAACTCCTACACTCACCAAATTGTACACATACGTCAACAGTCACACATATTGACTACTGACAAAGTTTGGGATTTTTAAGTGAGAAGATGACTCTACAGCGCCCCCTGGAAGATTTCAAAGTTTAAGCCCCGCCTTCCACATTGACATAGAAAAATGAAATCGACAAGGCCTATGTATTATGTCCAGACGCACAAAAAAGCCTCTTGGACCCATACCCTAAGTCCAACAGAAAGTCGACCATTATATGAATAACTAATCCAGTTTCATTTATGCTCTTGGTTTGCCATGTAGTGGAGACATTAACCCCATCACACAATGTTCCATTGAAGCAGCAGGAGCAAAGACCTTTACATGGCTGCTGTCAATGCCCTGCGACTGCGACAAGCACTGACATTCCTGCGTATAAAGACCTCTACCTGCGCGCCCTCCGACTGCGCCACAGCCCGACGTGCATAGGATGTGCGAGGACCCTTCGACACTGCTTGCAGTTTTAATTTCTCTTGTAGTTCCTCTTTTCTAGTGCGTAGAAATAGCTTGTATTCTTCCCGCCTTCCTCTAACCATTTAGCTCTGGTAACGTATAAAGGCACCCTTGGTCATATTAGTATATAGTTGGTCTAAATCGTCTTTCAATCTTATCAGTTTGATTTCTTCCTCTAGCGTAGGAGAGGTTTTTTTTACCAAGATATTTAGTTCTTCCATAATTTCAGATTCTTTAAGATTACTGCGTTTTTTTCATTACTTTACTACTGTATGTCTAATGGCTGATTCTCTGATTTTAAATTTAAAGAATTCCCTTTTTTTTTTTACATTATTTAACTCCTTTCCATTTAAAATATTCCCAGCAATTGTTTTTACTGAGTTACAAAAGGCTTCATCTTTCATAGGTTACAATTTAATTTCCAATAACCACGTGAAATTGCTTTTTGTTCTAGAGGATTAGCAAAAGAGATGACTATCATTTTGTGATCTGAGAATGGGACATAGCTTCAGAGACATATTGTATAGTGTAAGAAGATAATAACCACATGTCTATTCGAGATTGTAAAGAGCCACTAGCATTACTCCATGTATACTCTTCTTGGTTGGGATGAATATATCGCCAGGCATCTATAACATTAAGTTGCTCACATAGGTATGATATCACTTTAAATCTTGAAGTGGAAGGCATTCTTACAGGAAATCTATCCATTAAGTCATCAGCTGCATCATTCAGGTCACCGCCAATAATTAAATGAGCATCTTTATATTTCTCTTTCAGCTTCTTAAGTTTTTCTGTCAGTTGGACAATCATATTTTTTGCTAGAGCATTATTGTTGTGACCATAAATGTTATTCACCATCAGAACCACATTGTTTACTTTCAGAACCAAAATAATCCATCTACCTTCTTCAGATAAGTGAGATTCGAGAACATTCCCTTTGAATTTGTTAAACAACATAGCTGCTCCTGCTGCATTATTAGAGGCACAGACTTTTTGAAGGGCAGGGGCGAAAAGAAAAAAAAGGGCACATAGAGCGTTCTCGCCACTGAAGAGGGCACTTTAGCGCACGTTTTGGCTCCTAAGAGGTCACTTTAGCACGCGTTTTGGCTCCAAAGAGGTCATTGTAGCATGCGTTTTGGCTCCCAAGCGGGCCCTTTAGCGCGAGTTTTTCAACAATTGGGCCGCGAGGGGGGGGCTGTGTTCATTTGTTGCTCAAAAAAGAAGAAATTCTTCTTCAACTCATATATGGCTTGGAGGATGTCAGAGTTACAAACCATGTCCTTCTCGTCTTTGTTTACACACAGTTTCTTCGGGTTTGGGCTTTTGCTGGGAGTCTCAGGAAGAGGTGAACACAAACCGTAGAAGCTCTCCTCTGATTCTATGTTCATCACCAGACTTCCTTCTGTGACCTTTTGTGCGTCTCTCTTTGCCATTTCAGATCACTGGAGCAGTTATAGATGTTAGCTTCGTAGGCTAGCTTAAAACTTAGTTGTCACACGTGTCGGAAAGTTAATGTCCTTGGGTCGTCAAAGTCTTCAACTTGGCATCAAAACTCTTCTATCAGTGTTTTGTCTATATCTAGCTGTTTGACAAGCCGTTCAAACGGTTGGCCTCGTTAAATTAACATAGATACTTGTTTAATGTTGCAGAGTTTAGCACAAGACGTCCGCCACACTCGCCATCTGGCGCGGCCCCTTATGATCTGACAGTAGAATAAGATAATGATAAGCTGTGACATAATTCACTGTTCCTGGGTCCACCCAGTGGTCGTAAAATGATTTGCAAGAATCCATTCGCTCCCGAGTGAAAAAACCAATAAGAGCCGGGAGGAGTGTCAATGACGCTGTACACACGCTGCTGGCAGCCCCCCTCCCCCGCACAGCGCATGCTCTCACTCGGCAGCGCTCCTCCCCCCGTGCAGCACGTCTCACGTTAAGGAGCTGTGGTGATGTCAATATTTACCCCCCCCCTTATAAATAAACAGTGGTGGACAGTAACGAAGTAAATTTACTTGAGTATCTGTACTTTACTTGAGTTCTGTGGGATACTTTTGCTTTCACTCCACTATATTTGAAGGACAAATATTGTATTTTTTACTCCACTACATTTCTATTGATGCTCTCGTTACTCGCTACTTTTGAGCTAATGTCAGCTGATGACTTTTTTTAATTTTCTTTTTAATTCTGAGAAAATAAACCGTTTCTGCTGATTCGCGTATATATTATACTAGTCGTATTGCCGTACCTGTACTACGTCATGCCATACTAAGAAATGGAGGAAGAAACTGGAGAAACCACAAGCACCCGTGGCCTTGTGCAAGCTTACCTACTAACGCAGTAGTACTAACTGCAGGAAGTCCTTATAACTCCTACATAAATAGTTCGTTCTACACCAAATTGATCACGCTTTTAGAGGGTCCCGCCCTGTACATGTTTATGCATCAATACTGTGTCATATCTATAGCGCCACCTACTGGACACAGGAAGTCAGCCCCATATGACAAACATCATCAGAATTGCATGAAATTCACAGGGTGTGTTCTCCACATCATACACATAATTGATGGGTAATCTCTAGTGCCACATAGTGGACACAGGAAGTGTCACTTAACCCCATCACACAATGTTCAATGAAGGCCCGAATGCAAAGACATATAAGCGCTCCAAATGGTGTTCACTCCTTCTCCCTCATTAAAAAGAAGCATTTATAAATCCAGAATCTATAAATATGCAAATATATATATATACCTAAAAACCGGTAAATAAGTCACACAGGTGTATAAGACACAGTCTATTTTGGGAGGTCTCATGCTAGGGAAAATGCTTTTCTGGTTCATTTGAATGTACCATCAGCTATTCATTAATAAACACATACGTTTATACAAGTTATTCCAAAACTTGTACATCTACTTTTTAAAACACAATCAAAACACACATATTACAACTGAAACAGTGAATATTTTGCTTAATTCAACTGCACCGGTTTAATTAAAACTATTATGAGTTAATAGACTACCTAGTCTATTAACTCATAATAGTTTGGGCGAGGCTGTGAGTTTCAATTAAACCTTTTGAAAGCAAAGATTCCACCCAAGTCACTGTAAGGCTCACCCAGCACACCATCGTCTGACTCTTTGTCAGTCCCAGAGGCAAACAAAGTATCATGCTCTGTTCCCAGAGAAAAAACAACTAAGTTAGTGAATCTTCTAAGCTTCAGAACTGGGCTCATACTGTGTGTTACTGCCCACAGTGCAATAAAAGCTGATCATCTTTCCGCTTTTACAAATCACACTTTAACCCCTGCTGCTTTCGGTCGAGTCAGTTTGGTCTGTAAATACTGAAACATCACAGCAACTAATGTCTGAAATACTTCTGATCTACACACTGAATCAGCACCCGCCGGTGAACTCGCCTGGTTTTGTTTTTTATTTTTCAATACAACATAAAGCAGTAACAGGTCATCAATAGTCTATCTATTTCCTTTAGCTGCCAACACAGCTGGAGCATGCAGCGCATGCTTGACAGTGCTGTTTATAGGACGTTATCGTTTATAAGTGTGTATGCTCACATGTAAAATAAGATCTTTTTTTGGGTAGGGGGACTTTACTTTGCCTGAGGCCAATGGGCTTCAATAGAGTTTGTATCCAATTTGTTTGTATTAAATGAAGTAAACACTGACATAACACAATATTGATGCTTGTATTAAGGGACAGAAAAAAAGCCTCCCCCACTTGAGTTGTATGATATTTTAGATATATGAAAACTGTCTCTATAATCCATCATTTATTTCTACCACAAATTAATCCAGTTGTAAATTAAAATTTGAGTAACAACTTTATAACTCTTTTAGCTAAAATAGCCAGGCAAGTCAAGCACAATATCACAACCTGTATACAATATATATAGAATTATCCTCCATTTTTTAAATATTCAAGAGGAGGAAAAAGGGACAGCTCCTTCTTCCTGAAATTGCTCACACATGCGCATACACGACTTTGTGCATGCATGTGTGTGTGAGCAAGCTAGAGAGAGAGAGACAGACTGTGTGTGTATTTTGCACTTATTACATTCTTTTGTGTGTGTGTGTGTGTGTGTGTGTGTGTGTGTGTGTGTGTGTGTGTGAATGGCAGAGGGAATGTAACTAGCTCCTAACTGATATCATACCTGACAGCAGATTTTTGGAGCATGCAGTTTTTCATTGTTCTGGATTGTTTCAATAATAATAAACATACATTTGCATAAAGAAAGCAAATGTATCCACTCCAATGTTAATAAGAGTATTAAAAACTTGAAAAATATCCTTTTAAAGTACATTTAGAAAAAAATGAAAATTATGCGATTCATTTGCGATTCATCGCGAGTTAACTCAGGACAATCATGGGATTAATTAATTGAATTAATGGAATTAATTGACAGCCCTATTTATTACATACTCAATACATTTGATCAGGATTTTATGCTGAAAGTGCAGGAGCTCTGAATAAACATGTCGAAGTCTTTTGTCATAACCCATCTCCATTTTTTCTCTCTATTTTCATATGAAGTCATCGGGTGTTACGTCACACAGTGTTTATCTGTGCCAGCCGTTCTCTGAGTGTGCAGGCATCAGCCTGTCGCAGCAGTGTCTCTCCACATCATGGTCTGGATGACAAAGGCAGCAGTGGAACGCTGGTCTTTATTGATGTGGAGAACATCAATACGGTGAGATGTACAGCATGCTTTACACCTCCAGTAGGCAAGGTCATACAATATGCAATTCTTTTCTTTTGCTGTCAAGTTTAACAACTTATCAATCTACAGTATCACTGCTGAAACAATGATGGGTTCTTTCTTCATCTATAAGTGTGAGTCTTTGTTTTAATCTGCCTCCTCTTGGCTCTCAGAGTGAAGCTGGTGTGCGTGAGTTCCACATTGTCCAGGTGTCCAGCAGCAGTCAAAATTGGCGCCTCTACAAGTGTATCAACCCAGGCAAGGATAAAGGTGTGTAGAGGGAATCTCTTGCGCCTCTCCACAGGCGGAGGTCGATGCTCTCAAAGTAGGACAAGTTGCTAACTGCATCTTCATCAAAGCCAAAAGCTGTTTGCTGTTTTGAGCGTCAGAACGTTAGTCGTTTGCACCTGAATAAATTGCTCTAGTGGATTTTGTACTCCTGTATCTCCTTTTGCTGCAGTCCTTGAGAAGTAGCCCATTGAAAGGATAAAGGCATGTCACTTATCACTCTGCTGTATATGATGTGTAAACCACAACATGTAAATTACATGTAAATCAGATTTTTGTGTGTGATTAGTAGGGCTGACTTCCTGATCTCAATAGGTGGTGCTATGACTATGACTCAGTATTGACATAAAGATGTGACAAAGTCGTGTTACAACATTTAATTTAAACATGCAAATTTACCAGCACACTATTTCAGGGGGGCGCTAATGAGCCACCTTGCCATCCCCTAAGCCCAATATGTATATCAGATAACAAAATACATATCTGATGCATATACCAAGTTTTCATGCATCCCTATCTTGCCATAAGCAGCTTCTCTCTGTCCCCCTCCAGACTGTAAACTCACCAGCAGAGAGAGAGCCAAGTTGTGTTTCAAGGCCACACGGTGCAAACCCCACCAAGGTATTTCAACAGAAAATACAAACCTCATCAATCTGTGTTGATTCAATTTAGGGTTTGTAATAAGCACTGATTTGGCTGTGTTTTTTCTCTCTTGTTTCTAGCCACCTCGGATGCCGTAAAAAAATACACCTTTGCAGACCTGAATCTTGGCAATGAACGGGTAAACTGAACGCAAACATTAAAATTAGAGAACAAAGAATTGCACACACAATTTCTATTTTGCTTTTGTCAGTTAAGTTTGTCAAATGGTTGTTCTCATTTTGATACTGTTAGTTGTAGTTTGTCGCCAGATCCTTTGGAGCTTAGTGATCAGACATACGCCTAATTTTATTTTGTCTCTGAATACCTACAGTGTTTGGTACTTGTCAAACAAAATTAAAGCTATAGGTAACACGATCTAGAATAGCATTTTTTTCATTTCTCCAGACATATGCATGTGATGTACTGTGCAAAGCATTTAAGGTTGCACAAAATACAGATTATTATTTTACTCCAGGAGGGTACGAGTACAATTAAGTACCACATAACTACAAATCAACATGATAAAGGTTACCAAGGTAACACGTGAGCAATTGCATACTGAGCAAATGCACTTACTAATGGACTACTTATTGCAGCCTAATGTCATAAAGAATGGTCATTGATATTCTTTGCTCTACGTGCTCCTTCTTATTTATTTTCTCCCCACCTCTGCGTTCCCCTCACCGCTTGCTGCTCTTTCCGTGCAGATCATCAGTTCAGCCACACCCTGTGGAGATTTCTTCTTCCGTTCCTGTCGGCCCTCAGTGTCTCAGCAAGTAGATGTGGCCTCAGCCAGGACATCATCCAGCAGCAAGACTCAGGGCTCTGTCCCTCCTATGAATAGAACCTCTGACATCACCAATATGGTCAAGAAGTGTAATGAGCTGGACCTCAACATAATCATCATCTGGAAGGTATGTGTCACACAGCCAAATAATGACCAACTGCATGATATAGTGTCAGCCTTTGTAAAGCCCCAGAAGTAAGAGACAGCTTTATCATGTTGACTGCCTTCCTGATATACACAAAAACATAAATAACAAAACCAAAAGCACAGTTGGCCTGAATGATTAATCATGTGTTTTATCAAAATTGCAGAACCTAAATTACTATTCTAACGTAAATCTTGTACAACAGCTTAACAAGCAACAGTATATAAGAAAAAAGTAGCTTTTCACCAGCTTACACAGCAACTGTCCAATTGAGAAATGTATGAATTGTAACTGAACAGAATATACATTCAAGAAACACACCTTGAAGTAGTCACACCAGCTAAATAGAGACTATTTCACACATCAGGTAGATTTAAATGTTTTTTTCATAATCTAAAATGTAACAACTTCAATGAAACTAGTGCTGTTTTTCCATTACATGGTACTGGCTTGACTCAATTCTACTCAAGACTTCACTCGCCTTACTTCAGCTTCAACTTGCTTCATTCATAAAACAAGGAAGTATTCTAATATTGATTAAGGCTACAATTTATGACAAATTGGAGGACATTTCTCTTTGTTTATTATATTAAAAGTTAGCTTTTATTTATGGCTTCGACTCTTTTTTTAAAAGAATGGTGGTGGGCACTCCTTTTTTTTTTTTTTGATGATGAATTGCTATTTATACATAAAAGAGGAAAGAACACAGTAATAACAAATCCAACACTGCATAACCCTGTTATGAGAGTAGCTACAAACACAAAATGAACAATGAATATGTTACAATTCAGAATTTAGTCACAGAAACAATACATGCCATGGCGGGCCAGAAGAAAAAAATCCTGGCAGCAGGACATCATAGTCCACACAAGGCAGAGTCTTCTGGGCTTTGAGTTAATAAGGTTGATTATATCATCATAACCTGAAGTGCCAGTTTCTTTCAAAAAAACAAAAGTGTGAAGTTGTTCAGGGATCCAGTCAACATGGATGATCTGAGGTGCATCAGGATCTGGTGTTTGATTACCTAATGGATCGTTTAGAGCCAACAAATGTCTCACAAACATCCTTCTGCAACTTCTCTGTTGGCACAGCTTGGTCCAAAGATGCTTCAGATTCCTTCCATCTAGCTTCTATCTACATGGAACCACCTTCTAACAGGGCATGCATGATGTGGTGTAATGTCAGTCACCATAAGAGATGTTTTCATGACTCTGATTGGGTCTGATAAATTGACAGCTTGCCCACCCTTATCAGATTAATAAAAACTTCCTCTTAGGTGACTGACTGACTGATTGAGTCATAAATCTGATAGGGGAAGAGAGCTGTCAGTCTGAATTTGGGGGGGCAACAAAAGCCCAAATGAATAGACATTGCCCCCTAATGTCCCCCTGTGCCACCAGCTGTGACTAGAGGAAAAGAGATAAAGCGGACTGAGAGCATGAGCAAGAGTGAGAAACATCACTGCTGTGTTAGAGCGAGGAAAGAGCAGCTTAGAGTGAATGAAGCTGGTAAATGAGAGAAATAAAACGTTATCTGATAGTTTCACAGTGGTTACATTCTAAAGCACAAATAAGTAACACTCAACAAATGATTTATTGTGGAGATGGACGCTCTCAGTTTCTGTTTCATTTCCCTCTTCTGCATTTCTCCTTTTTCATTCCTGCATTACATCCAGCTAATGCAGCAGTAAATACAAAGAAGAACTGGACACATCTGTGTTGTTTTTTCCTCGTTTGAATATTTTGTTTCAAGCACAGCTCTAATTTGTTTTACCTGAGTGAGCATGAGAGAGAGACAGCACAGTATTGGTCAAGCAAAGAGAGGGAGCAGCAGTAAAGGGAAACCAGTGAATGAGAGAAATACCTGACCAATGATCTGCAGTGTTCACATCACCTTTTAGTATGAGTTTATACCAAATAACCACCAGATACCAGCTACCAGGTACTATTCACACATTTTTCCTAATGAAAACCAAAAAAGTTAAGTCAAGCTTGCACCATGTAGTGGAAAAGGGACTCAAATGGATGATAGTGCTTCAGTTTCCAATTTGTGATGTGGGTGTCTATACAGGCCTATGTGATCGAGGACAACAAACAGCTGATCCTTGAGGGCCAACTCCATGTGGCGCTGCAAACCATCGGCAAAGAGGCGAGTTCTCTGACTTCCAAAGAGGTACAACAAACATATACACACAAACACAAAAACAGTGTGTTTCTTTCTCTCTATGAGTCAGTGATCACAGTTTAATGGTCAGATACCACAATTTGGTTATCGTGCTACATAACTTGCTTTTTTCCTAAAAACAAGTTGAAAACATTGACATAGCCCATGTTGTGTAAGTCAACATCAGACTTGACTTACACATTGCTTTCCTAACTTTGTCAAACAAATTGTAACAAATAAATACATAGATATCAATTTAGTGAATTTTTATTTATTAAAATATTGGTATCTGATACCAGATCAGCCCATTATCACTGATACCCAATCCAGTTACTTGAGTCTTTATCAGACCAATAGCCAATATGAATATCATTATCAGTGCATTTCTAGTTCCCAAACCAGTTAGGAGGCTTTCCACAACATTAGAATTGAAGGTTCATTGGACCCCCAAAGAGAGGCTAAGCTGTCCGGGGTTGATAATGGTCTTAAGTCATCTTTCTTGTCGAGATGTCTGGACCATATGTGTATGGACCATGCCAGATAGTCAGTGATGCTTCCTCCCAAAATCCACAACTAGCTCTGTGAAGCAGACAACATCCATTGCTATAACCACAACTCTCTGACAACTCCAACGTTGCAGACATTGGCCATTGACCAGATATAGCATTGAACTAATACAGAATTTTAGTAGTTCTAGGCTTAAAATCTTGTGTGAGGCTTTGTTTCTCAGTGGGGTTTTACTTTGAAAACTGATTGGCTAATTGTATGAGACCATAAATAAAAGGTAAGTGGTTTTGCACTGTAACTTTGTGTGTTTTTGTGGCAGGAAGCTCAGGAGATGGTGCTGTTCAAGTTTAAATCAGAGCTGCCTCCTCCAGTCGTTCTGCCCTCTGCAGAACTGTCCCAACTTATCAAAACCAACCTGCACTATCCAGAGACCTACACACATCCGTTTCTCCAGAATAGGTGAGAGACACAGTCCTTTTCATCAATAACATCTGTAATTCTACAATGTGATAAAGAAGGAAAGGTGAGCTCTCTCCCTGATATGTCTGTCTGGAAGTGGCAAGTAACAAGACTTGAGGCTGAAACCAATATGGAAGTTCTTAAAGTGCAATACCACCAGCAGTCGCTAGATGTTCAATAGACTAAACTTAAACTTCTCTCTAGTCAGTCTTTTTTTTTCAACGAGTCACTATGTTCTCAATCTCTAAATTCAGTCCTTCTATTAAGGATTTGAAAATTATTGTTCTGTTAATAAGTTTTGAAGATTTATAGCAGCTTTGATGTGTGCCAAGTTGGCATTGATTTAAAACTGTGATTGACAGCTGGCTCACCTATTGCTCCCCCTGGCTATAGTAAGTTTCATGTTAGTCACTAATGATACCTGCTCTGTTAACACAATTACAGTTACAGTAGCTAATGTTGGCACAAGTGTGCAGTAGCTGGTAGTCCTAGTAAGCTAGCATTATCTTAGGTCTGCCATAGCGCAGCGTGTTTTCAGAGTGTCAAAAGCAACACCTCGCACTCCTTTTCTGGAAGGTCCTGGCTCCAGACAGCGCCAACCATAAGCTGAAATTTTGGGCTTCAAAGCAGCTGCAATGCAAACCAACGGGTGATGTCACACCTCACTATGTCCATCTTTTATACAGTATACACAGTCTATGTTTGGAACACTTGATTTAGCAATGAATTTCCATAGATTTATAGCGGTCAGACACGCATTACATACCCTGGGCAATATCTTCTCAGCAAGTGCAAGAGTTTATTCATCCCTTAAGAGGAACACAATATTTGAGGAAATATGAGTTAAATGTCCTGTTGTTGTCAGCTATAGCTGGCTGAATCGAGCATTAAGTCCTGTAATGTGAATAGAGCCCAATTCCACTGGTGCAAAGTTTTAGAACACCCCCTTTTTTTCCAGTTTTTATGCAGATTTAAGCAGTTCAAGTCAAATGAATAGTATTAGATTGTAAAAAGGTAAGCAGTAAACTGCCAGACATTTGGCTGCCAATACTGAAAAAGAATTTAAAATTTTCAAGGATTAAGTAATGGGTTAACAACTTGTAGGTTTTCTCTAGCAGTAGAAGTAAATGAAGCCTTGAACAGTTGATGCAAACAGTTCCTACAGAAGTTTCACCTTTAGTTGACTTGAGTTACAAACCTTCTGTCTGTATAAGATATATGGACAAGAACCATGGTAGTCAGGGTCTTTTTTGCTGGATCCAGAGTTGGTAACTTGCACAGAGTGACTGGAACAAAAGGTCTACCACAGCATCTTGCAGAGCAGCAACCCTCTAAAATAATTGTTTTGTAATGGCCACCCAACCCACAGGCTATATTATATCAATATGAAGTTAAATAATATAGGCTCATTCTCAATCACTCTGCATAAAAGCCAACAGGTGCCATCCACATTTACAGATAAATAATTTTGCTAAAATCAAACAATGACAGACTTCCGATAATGGCGGCGCACTGAGCAGTCGTAGCCTTTCTTGCTCTGTTGCTAATCCTGCAGTTTATACACTTTAAACATTCCTAATCACTTTAGAGAGCAAAACATCTTGGGAGTCTAGGCTCGTACGAGTAAATATATCAAAGAAAAGGAACAAAGACGACCAAAAAACAACCAGAGGGTTTGTTATTGAAGAAAATGTGTCTGAAGCTTACTCCGAAGACGACTGCACTGCACCTCCTGCACAGACAGGTAACACTGACTCCACTGAAAACATGGAAAACCCTTCCACCACGGACAGTACGGTCAGCGATCAAGAGCGTTTAATCTGATATTAAGGAATGCAGCGGCCACATTTCCAAAGCAGAACAGCGCATATCTACAGCCCAGGACATGATTAACACACTGCAAACTATTGTGGACAAACTTGAAAAGCAGGCTAAACGTTTAGCTGATGAAGTTGATGACTTGGAATGCAGGAGCCGCCATAATAATGTCCACATACTGGGCATACCTGAGAAAGAGGAGGGATCCAACCCATTCTCATACATGGAGAAATAGATCGTGGAAAATCTGGACGTACGGCCCCCGATTCTGGAAAGAGCCCCCCAACTACCAAGCCAAAATCCTGCTGAGAGCATTCATTGTGAAATGTTTAAATTATAAGGACAGAGAGAGAGAGAGAGAGAGAGAGAGAGAGAGAAAAGAATGAAAATGAAAGAAAGATGTGATCTACAAAAACATCAAAATAAAATTTCTCCCGGACCAGTCTGCAGAAGTTTACACACAACAGAGACAATACGATGACGTGAGGAAAAGGCTGTGGGACAGGGGGATCACCAAACACCACATCGTCTTCCCCGCCAGGATGCTGCTGACCAATGGAAAGCACACAACCATTTTTGACAGATGGGTGGACATGATAAATACATCAGGGAGCTGGGAAAAAATCGGAGCCCGGAGAATAATTAATTAAGAGTCTACCAATGCAACATTACAGTGAAGTTATGGTAGGTTTATGCTGCTTACACTATACTTAGCTGATTGAATGGACTTGAACTGGATTCATGCCTTAAACCAAACGTCAGGCGTTAAAAGTTAATGGTTACATGATATAGGCTGAAACAAGTTGATATATGCCTTGCTCAGGGTTGGTGTTTTTTGTTCTTTACTTTTATATATACTCTTATTACTTTTTATTTGGATGTGGGCATGGGTGAAGGTGCGATTACGCATACATTTATATTTGAGTCATGTTAGAAAACTTAACACAGTCACTCTTTAAAGCTGCAGTCTGTAACTATTTTTGTGTTATATTTGCTAAAATTGTCTCTAAAATTGATTAAGATAATCTGAGAGAACATACATTTGTATTTACAAGACATATTCCAGCTCATAGCGGACGTAAATGTTTTTCTCGTCGTTGTGACATAATTCACTGTTTCTGGGTCCACCTAGTGGTCGTAAAATGATTTGCAAGAATCCATTCGCTCCCGAAGAAAAACAACCAATCAGTGTCCGGAGGAGTGTCGATGAAACTGTGCACACGCTGCTGGCAGCCCCGCTCCCCCGCACAGCGCATGCTCTCACTCGGCAGCGCTCCTCCCCCGTGCAGCACGTGCTCTCACTGGTCAAACAGGTTTCCTCTCTTAAGGGGCGTTGAGACCAAAAGCGTCTGACGCGAATTGAGCAGCAAGTCTACATAGAAAATCAATGTAAATGGCGCGACAACACGCAATTTCATATCAGGCGGCGCGAATGAAGTGTCTGAAGGGGTGCGAATAAAGTTGGAAAAATTGAACTTTTCAGGCGACATCACGCCGCGAAATCCAATCAGCGGCGAGTTTCTCCCGACGTCACATCCGTGACGCAAGCGCGAATGAAGCGATGATCCAAAAATTGATATTTATGATCAAGCAGCGCAATACAAGCGATTTTTTTCACATCAGATGCTTTTGATGTGAACGCAGCTTTACTGTGGGGACGAGCCTTCACGTGCGTGCAGCGTGCACGGCAGGTTCCTCTGTGGGGAGGGGCTTAGAAGGCAAGACTGCAGTGCAGCAGAGAGGGAGAAGGAGGGACCTGGAGACTGTACTCGTTCAAATTTTCTGGCTAAGTCCACTTTATTTCTCAAAACTACAGACAGCAGGTTTAAACATATTGATAGGGTAACCGCAGACCTTAATGCTAGATTCTTAATCATATAGGGTCGTCATCTGTCTACACAGATTAATTTAATCAATGTATACGGACCAAATACTGATGATTATAAGTTTTATAACAGTTTATTTTTGAGAATCTCAACATTGCCAGACTGTACAAACATTATTGCTGGGTATTTCATTTGTGTCCTGGATCCCAGCAAAGATATAGATCAGTCGGAGTGGATAACACTCACAAGATCTGGAGAAACATTAAATCATATTATTGAGGAACTTAATTTAGTGGATATATGGAGACATTTGAACCCAACAGTGAGAGTGCTCTTATTCTAGCACATATACATGTTACTCTAGAATAGATTATTTTCTGGTATCAGCAGAACTCCTATCTAATATTAGAGGATGTCACTATCTACTAACAGCATCATTATTTCAGAGCATGCAACAGTCTCTATGGTGTATGTAGAACCAAAATTGAAACGTCAAACCACTAAGTGGAGATTTCAAATTAAATGGATGATGGGAAGCCTTCAAATCATTCATTAGGGGTCAAATTATAAGCTACACAAGCAGACGATCAAGAGAAACGCAGGAAAAATGTAGTGAGCTGGAACTCCACATTAAAACACATGAGAGACAGAGCGATAACGATATACATAAACAATTATTACTACTACGAACTCAATATAATGAAATAACATCTAATAAGGCTGCTGCAAAATGAGACAAAATTATTATGATCAAGGGGAAAAGCCTGGTAGGCTCCTTGCATGGCGCATTAAACACTCACTAGGGGAATGTGATATGTTTGTTTTATAGTAGTGTCATACACTGTATAAGAACACTGGCTTTTGTTCTGCACTGTGATGAAAATAAATAAAAGCATTGTTTAAAAAAAAGAAGAAACAATGACTACAATTTCGTATGTTAAATGTAACATTTTCTTCAATTGAAGATAGTTACACATTTACATTATTAAAACACAATGGATTGACAGATATATGATTAATCTCCCTGTTCCATCACTCCTTAACTACATACATTTCAACAAAAACTACAAAAATTGAAGTGTTGTACTTCTGATAAGGAGATTGTTGTTGTTCAGGGTCTGTGGCTCTTGTGGCAGGATGATATCGGGCACAGTGTGACTGTCTGTCCTGTCTATGATAGAATACTAATATCACTTCATTTACAAATTTGACTGGCTGTCTCAAAAGAAAGACTCACTAATTTAAAACTAGGGGTCACCATCATGAAATAAAGGAATTTAATATATCATTTCTGCCTATTGTTTCTGTTGTTTTTTTTCTCAAAGGAGATCAAAGGACAAATCATTTACAGAGCAGATGCTATAGAAGACACAAAATGAAATTTAGGGTGGAGGGAGACAAGATTAATCTCTTAGATGAACTGATTTACTAACAGTTGTTTTCTCTCTTGATTGTAGTCTGTGTGTGGTGCCAGTTACTCTGACTCTGTCAAACTGCTCCTTGGCTCAAGTTGATGTCGTCATTGACTTGCGGCACAAAAGCACCAGGTAAGTTTGTTTCTTAACACAATTCCACTTGGGGGATAAAATCCACAGTCCTGGGTCAGTCTAAAATGCTTTCTGAGCTCAGCTGAAGCTAATATGACACTTGAAACCTTAGTCAAGCAGCTCAAGGAAAGACATCTGTTCACAGCCAGTATGGAGAGAAGAAATGCCACCAATAACTCTATAATGCACATGCTGTTGAGTGTTGTCAAGACAGACTTAAAAAAAAAAGAGGTTTGCAGTGACCCTTTTTTGCTATTCTGTAACATACCAATTAAGAAAGACATGTTTCATAGAGTGAACAGTGCACAGTGAAGGCATTTTACTGTAGCAGTCTGGTTGTTGATAACAAGAATTTTATTTGATAGCCAAATATAACATTAATTTTCAATCGTCTCCCTTAATGTGAACATATTTTCTAAACTCTCCATCAATTCATGCCTTTTTCAGCCCTGAGTCCCTGGATGTCCACAGCTCGTTCACTTGGGTGGGTCAGACTCAGTACAAGCTGCAGCTGAAGCCTCAGGAAGTGCTGTGCCTGACTCTGCAAGCTTGTTTCCTCCAGGCAGGAGTCTACAACCTTAACACGCCGCGAGTCTTCGCCAAACCAGCTGAACAGGACTCCATGTGTGAGACGAGTCAGCAGACTGCTAGTCCTGCTCTCATCATCATCAACAATGCCTGAGCAGAGCGTAACATCCTGCTGACGGGATGACCTGGATTTTGTGGACATTAAAACCACTGAGAGAGCCTGTCAGCTACTCATCTACTCACACGACTCAACTTCTTGTTTTTGATTAATACTGGACAGAAACACAGATGTTCTATACCAATCAGTAAAATGCAAAATGCTTATTTAAAACAAACAGCTACAGTTTTCAGAGATTGATTAAACAATGTTACAGATAAAGTTGTTAGACTATTTAGTTTCATCAATCATACAAGAGTTAAACTTCTTACATCAACATGCAGGTTGAAACTATACCATCCAACCCACCACTCCTCTGTCTCCACCAACCCAGTTACACCCACCTGTCACCTGCATCTCAAGCACCCATGTGTTTGGAAGGACATCTGACAGACAGATGCTGGCGTTAGACCAGAATGCTGACTCTAAACTAGTACAGTACCTGGATACTGTGGCAAAAAACACTTAAAGCAAAGAAAAACTGCTGCCCTTGTTTTGAACACGGTGTTTTTCAACATTGAGCCACGTCATAAGAATGCGCTCCTCACTTTGGGGTTAGCTCTCTGTAATTTTGGTCAACCAGTTCTGCTGCACTGGCCTTTAGTTCCAGACTGTAACATTGTGGACCGATGCTGTCTGTTTTAATAACTCAAATCAACAAATATACTGAACTTTGGAGGACTCAGATATTAAAACGGACTGAACAGTAGCTTTGAAATGTCATTTACTCTGACATGACAAAAGCTGTTTATATCCAGAATATTGTATACCTTTCCAGCTGTCTCTACAGCTCCAGAGCCTCCAGCATCTCCTGAAGTGCTCGACAAGATGGAGGCTAACGACTGAACCCTGACGGTTTTACTGTTTGGTTTTCACTCAGTACAACAGACTACTTGTGTGCATGCAGTTGATTTTCTAGACTCCAGCCAATCCAATCAGTGTCTAACCTGTGTGTTTGACCTCACTATATTGTGATCAGGCTCTTATATGCATTGACTTGACTACTTTTCTGAAAATTATGTATTATATTTATATAACAAATTTGATGTAAATAGACAATAAAAATGTAACTAATGCTACTGTATGTAGTGTAAGATACTGTCTGATATATAGGCAGCAAAAATGCGACATTTATAGATATTAATTCTGTGACAGTTTTAGGTCTTCTGTAGAAAGTATATAGAAATAAAAAACTACTACTCTACTGCTGGTGAAATATTAAGACATATGCTTAAAAGACTCACTCTTAGCTCTGCAACAAATAATGTTTTGGAATTATTGTCCATGGCAGAATAGTTCATTGCATTACAGGTTTAGATTTGACAGAGTGCTAATGTTTACTTGCACATACAGACAATTCGAAACAAAAGCCATTGTTCCACTAAGGTCGTGTCTTTCATATAATTTTTGTCAATTTAGTTCTTTTAGTAACCTACATTATAGAATTAAATACACTCAGCCGTAACACTAAAACAGCTCTGACCCATCAGCGTAGTGTGCTTTTATTCTGTTGAAAGAGGCTATTCCCATCAGTGAATACTGTTGCCATGAAGGGGTGTACTTAGTCTGCAACAATGTTTAGGTAGTTTTACACATGTCAAAGTGACACGAATGCAAGAACCCAAGGTTTCACAGCAGAACATTGCACTGTCTGCCGGCTTGCCTTCTTCCCATTGTGCACCCTGGTTCCATCTCTTCCCCAGGTAAACGATGCAAATGCACCTGACCATCCATATGATCTAAAAGAAAACATTATTCATCACCGTTCACCACGCCCCTTCTTCCATTGCTCCATAGTCCAGTTCTGACACTCAAGTGCTCATTCTAGATACTTCAGCAGTGGACAGTGGTCATTATTGTCATAAAGAACTGACTGCTCATTTGCTGCCTAATATTCCCCACCCCTTTTACAGGAGCCATTTTAATTAAATAATCAATGTTATTCACTTTGCCTGCCAGTGCTTTCAATATTTTTAGAGACAGCATATTTAAGTGGGCTGTGAATATTTTAGGGCAAAAATCAAATCAATGAAGGAAGTATTCCCCATGCAGAATTTGTTGCAGGCAGTGTAGGTACGAACATGAAACAGACTTTCAGGGTGGATATTAGTAAGTAATTAGTCAAATTAACAAGTTAAAATTCAGGGGAATAAAATATGAACAAATCAATTAAGAATTCATGAAAATGTCTGGGGAAAATGTTCTCAGAATGGGTTGTGTTGGGGACTTTCTGAAAGCTCAGCTGCAGCCTTGCTTATGTATATAACAATGTTTATGTATAAAAACTATATGTTGTTGGAATAAAAATCTTATATACAAATAAAAAACGTTGACATTAAAGTATAATGACAAGGAATTTGACACAGTAGCTCTCAATACATTCACACAGAGTCAAGAACAATGTAGAATAAATGAAATACACATGTCGACCCAAACAAAACTATTACTGTATGTTCATACTGTAGTTATGAAAACTACTGTATATAGGTGGGAGGGTGTAATGAATGCAAAATGTGTTTAGGGACCAGTACTAGGGACTTAAGGGGACTGAGTCACAGAGTGACAGACAAGTAACAGATTCAACTCAAGTGTAGTCTATAATTCCCAATTTATTTTATTTTTGTATTCGTTTTTTGATTCAGCATCTGCTTAAAATAGTGGATATGTGTTCATTGTAGGTCTGATCAATAAAAGAACCATAGAAAACCTTCTTCACTCCGTTTTTTCACCCATTAATCTTTATAATGGATAAAATTAGTCTGTTGTCTTTTAGGAAGAAGGTTAGAGGACATTAAAAAGAACATGGACACAATATGGCTCAAAGTGGACACCGTACTCCACATATGCACATTAGTGATACATTAATCAATCTGGTTTACAATTTTCAACTCAAAGCCATATGCAGATGAGCACTGAAACAATGGTTCTGTGAGACAAAATCTTTACATTGTTTCTGAGGAAATATATCACACATTACTTTGATGAGCACTACATGGATGTGAGGTGCAAAGCAATATGTTAAGTTTTTTCTATTTCCATAATAGACATTTTTGCTTTGCTTTGACATTTTTATGGTCAAAGCAGGAAAATTATAACTATCATACTAATGTCATTACACTATACATTTACTGATAATAACTTTCATTAAACATTCAGACTAGGAAAAGTATCCCCAGAGAAACACATTAATGGTCAACAGTAGCAGGGCATTAACATTGCAGACTATTCCCCAGAGTGGCTCCTCCTGCAGGGAGTTCAGTTTAATGTTTTCAGTCACTGGAGATGGAGAGCCAGAGCTGGAACCAGTCAGACCACAGAACCGCAGAGCAGCTCTCTGCCACCAGGAATCAGGCAAGCGGTTAGAGTCAGGGCTGGTGTCAAGGTTCACTGGGTCAGAGGTCTGCCAGGGACCCGTTAGGTCGATCCTAGGCTCCTGGCTATATCTTGACCACCAGGTCAGCCTGTACAGCTGGACAGGAAAGGAAGAGAAAAACATACACATATGTCAGTCTTATGTTTATTTTTCATTACACTCCCCTAGCTTTAAAGCAGAAACTAAGCAACTGTGAGGCATTTCAGGTGGCCAAAATCAAGTTGACCCTTGACTTGCATGTTAAGTACATCTCTGTGCACTATATATTCAACTATTAATCATGGCAGCTTACTTAAGCTGTCCATACTCTGCTTGAACTTTTGCTGCATGCCTGCTGCCATGCTATTCACACAAGTTTTACTGTGGCTTGCTGCTATGGCTGCCGCTGGTCAAAGATCATTTCAAAAGCCCCACCTCCACCACAGCACCCCAGAGCCTTGATGCCAAAAATTAATGCTGCATATATTCTTCATTTTTTCCAAATGAGGTTGACTGAAAAACTGTATACCCAATTGAGAACGTTGAATATTAACTGGCCAGTTTCAACAGCAGGAATGTAACATAGCCAATGTCATAGGTTCTGCTTGCTTGCTTTAGGAACCACTTTCTCGGGCCAAATTTTCAGCACTGCTAAGGGGGTGACGCTAAATACAATGTCTTGGTTCTTTCATATATCAAGCACACATTTATGAAGGATATCATATACTTTCAACTGCCAGCAGCAATGCTGCAAATAATGATTAATCAAACAGATGTGCTCAAGCATCATTTCACTTCTCCCGTAATTCTGTTCCATTAGGACTTGTTCCATATTTGGTGCCTGCAATGTCTGGTGCCTGCCAGAAATGCACACAGCCTAACAGTGCAGGGAATACATAAAAAAAGATGAAACAACAAGATTATTGTTGTGCAGTATTTTTTCAGTGGTCAGTTCAAATCATGTGATTTGTAGGTTAGAAGTCAACCAGGAAAAGACTGCAGTGTGCAAGAGTTTCTCCATGTTGTCAGGTAGAAGTTCTTCTCCCCTTCTTGTTTGTGCTTTGGAGAGCCTTTGCTTGTAAATAACTGAAATAACAGAATTGGGACCTCCTTCAAAATGGCGTTTCGGACGAACTTCCAGTTCAGGTGAGGATCAAGGAGCAAGGAAATATCAATTAAGAGAATTGAGAAGAACCCTCTTATTTTGGCTCCGAGGATCAACGCTCGAGGAGGGATTTCTGAGCAGATATGAGTGGGGATACACAAGAGCAGCCTCTACAGAAGTCTTTCACTGGCTGACACACCCCATTATTTATTGATTGGCAGCTGCAGCTGATACAATCAATACACACTGATCTGATACATCACTGCAGTTTGACACTGAAGTGAAGACAGATAACAGAATAAACTCAAGTATAACGCTCTGAAGTTTTATATTTTGTTTTCTGATTCACCATCTAGTTAACTGTCCGTCTGAACAACAATAGAACCATAAACAACTTTATTCAATCAATCAATCAATCAATCTTTATTTGCATAGGGCCAAATTACAACAAAGTTATCTCAAGGCACTTTACACATAGAACATAGAATGTGCTTCTCTTTCCTATCCTTCCTCTCTCTCCTCTCTACCCCAACCAGTCGAGGCAGATGTTCTCCCACTTTGAGCCTGGTTCTGTCTGAGGTTTCTTCCTGTTAAAAGGGAGTTTTTTCTTGAAACTGTCGCCAAGTGCTTGCTCATGTAGGAATGTTGGGTCTCTTTAAAATTAAACCTGAAGAGTACGGTTTAGACCTGCTCTATGTGTAAAGTGCCTTGAGATGACTTTGTTGTGATTTGGCGCTATACAAATAAAGATCACAACAACAATCATCTAACATAGTACAGAAATTAAAGGACAATAACTCAACCCTCACAAAACCAGATGAAATATCACAGTCTTTTGCAGAGTTCTACAAGACCCTGTACAAAAATACGGACACTTGCACAAATGATGAAGAATCAGAACAATTTCTATATGACATCAAATTAAAAGAACTACCTGAACCTATGGCAAGCGCATTGGATGACCCAATTAAGGAGTTGGAAATATGCCAGATAATTTCCACACTGAAAAATAATAAAAGCCCTGGCCCAGATGGGTATATTAATGAATTTTATAAAGCCTTTACAGAGATTTTATCACCTTTACTTCTACACGCCTACCATCATGTGCTACAATCTGGAACAATGGCCCCCTCCTGGAGGGAGGCTACTATTGTGGTAATACATAAGGATGGCAAAGATCCCACCAAATGCCAGTCATACAGGCCAATCTCGCTACTGAATACAGACTTGCAGATTTTACTGTACTTACTTACTTTTACTGCTATTTTGGCAAGACGTGTCAATAAGATTATCACAGAAAGTATCCATCCTGATCAGACAGGGTTCATAAAGTGAAGATATTACGGAGACAATATCAGAAGATTATTCAATTTAATGACACCCAAAAACGAAGGAAGAGGAGTCAATGTTACTATCCATAGACGCCATGAAAGCATTGGATCGGGTATCCTGGCAATACCTAATTCAAACCTTAAAACGCTTCAAATTCGGACCAAAAGTCATCAAATGGATACAAACACTATATTAAAATCCAAAATCTGCAGTTAAGGTGAACGGATTTCTCTCAGACCGCTTCACCATAGAACGTGGCTATAGACAAGGCTGCTCACCATCCCCTCTGTTATTTGATATCAGTATTGAACCTCTAGCACAGTTGATTAGGGATGACAGTAACATAAAAGGGTTTACAATAAAAGGAGAACAGCACAAAATGTAAATGTATGCAGATGATGTACTGCTGTATCTAACAAAACCTGCCAGAACAATACCAGACTTAAAGGACCTCATTTTTTGAGGTATGGATACTTCTCGGGCTACAAGATAAATGTGGACAAAACCATGGCCATGGATATAGGTGGCAAAATACCAGACACAATTAAATTGCAGAACCGTTAACAATATGGATTCAGGACCTGTCATACACACAATGGCTTAATATTGAAAAGAGTTTATGTGAGATACCTTTACAGGCCCTGCCATTCTTAAATGCGCACTCAAATAAAACAAATATGGGTGAATGGACCAAAATTACATTAAAAATATGGAAGAATATAAAACGTACTTTTGGCCTATCTAAAACAATCTCAGCACTCACAAATATCAGATTTCTAAGTAGTTTTATGCCCTCTAAAACAGATATAGGGTTCAGAAAATGGCCAAAGTGCGGACTCACCAACCTACATCAACTCCATGATGCTGGCAACTTTAAATCATTTGCACAGTTAGTGGAGGAGTTTAAGCTACCAAATACGGAATAAGTAGGTTAAAGGATTTCTTATTAAAACATAAGGATTGGGTCAGAGTTGATAAGCTCACGCTAATTGATGAACTATTGATAAAAGTACAAACAAGGAATTGGGATAAGAAATTAATAAGCTATTGTTACCAAATATATTTTAGGCATGAATCTGAATAATACAATACAAATTAAAGAGAGATGGGAAACTGAGACCAATTCAAACATATCACAGGATATGTGGGAAGAAATATGTACTGAAGCACATCTGGTAACTAACTCGAATATATGGAGGGAATTTAAATGGAAGGTAATCATGAGATTCTTTCGGACACCTGAAATTATCGCTAAATTTGGCACAACACACCCAAATACATGCTGGAGAAATTGCGGCACACATTGGAAATCAGACCCACATATTTTGGTTATGTCCGAAACTGAAAACAGTCTGGGAAG
The DNA here is from genome assembly GCF_963691925.1 of Scomber scombrus. Lineage (NCBI taxonomy): Eukaryota > Metazoa > Chordata > Actinopteri > Scombriformes > Scombridae > Scomber > Scomber scombrus. The sequence continues at coordinate 615,049 of NC_084977.1, read as the reverse complement.
AAGTGTTTGAAACACTTAAAGAAGTATCTGGCAGAAGCATTACAATGATCCCAACAGTGGCTTTACTCGGTTTATTACCAAAAGGCATCGAAGGAAGAGCCAAAAAATATATCCTACAAATACTATTAGCAACAGCAATTAAATGCATTACAGCTAGGTGGTTAAAGCCCGACCCAGCAACATACAATATGTGGAATGAGAAAATAAAGGAAATATATCAGATGGAAAAAATAACATACTACCTGAGACTCCAAAAAGACATATTCATTAAAAGGTGGAGCCCTGCCGTGGGTATACTAGTATAATGAGGAACCCTTGCGTACGTTTTGAATTCAATTTATATTATTAGTCCGATATTTTTTTATATTTTCATATAATTTTTTATTTTATTTATTTTTTTATTTTATATATATTAATTTCACTTTATTGTATTTTATTTGATCTTTTCTGTTGTTACAGTCTCTGGTCCCTTTGTTGCACCCTAATTGTCATCATTAGTAATACTCTGTCTTGAAAACTAATTTGAGAAAACAGCAGATAATATGATGACTGTGATTCTGTATGTTTGCTTATGTATGAAACTGAAATAAAAATTAAGTTGCATGCATCCATGGTTTGCCTCTGCCATTCTGGATTTGTTTGCCATGACTGACTGCTTAACTGCGTTCTGAACCTTGGACTGGGAAATAAAGCTGTCTTGTAAGGCTGCTCAATTAATCGAAATTTGATCGTGATTACGATTTAGGGGCCAAACGATCTCAAAACTAATAAAATCGGGGGGAAACGATTTTTTATAATAATGAGATAGCACTCAATAACAAAGGTTTTATTTTGAAAAGCTTAGACCGGAAGCCACCGCAGCTCCGTTAGTTTGACAGAAGCTGAAACACACAGCGAAATGTTTTAACTGTAAATAAAAGTGCACAGTTTCCAGCCTGCGTCAGACAATGCTAAATTTGCTGACTAATTATTAAAACCAGGATGTGTTGTGTGAACTATCGTCATCTTAATCAGCTCGGCCAGCACTAATATCTCTGCACATTTTCTGCTGTGTGTTGCGTTAAGCAGCAGATTGGAGAGAAAATCAATTAAGCTGAATGGACAAGAAATGTCCAATAAATGCAGCATGTTTCTAAAGTTTAAAAAAATCGTTTTAATAATTGTGATTTCAATTTTGACCCAAATAATCGTGATTATGATTTTTTTCCATAATCGAGCAGCCCTACTGTCTTGTTCTTATTCTACCTGCCCTGTGTTGAGTCGTGCATTTGGGTCCAAGCTCAATGTTTCCATCAGGCATTACAGATTTTAGCTTTATTTTTTATTGTAGCTCCTCACTAACATTTCTGGTTTCACATTTGCTGCTGTTTGCTATAAGATCTGAAGGACCTTAAGAATAAAATTCCCTTATGTCACCGCATCCTTTTATATTTGCAAATATAAAAAAATCCAGTTTGTTAACTGAGACGCAAGTTAACTGACTGCACAGTGAAATAAGTGAAAGAAGGCTTCAAGGAGAGCCATGGACATAAAAACCAACAAGCTCAAACTGGGCCTGAACAGAGCATCTAAGGACGTCAAAAGCACATTTTTTAAACTTGACTTCTTGAGAAGGAACAACATTGTAATGGTAAATGGACTGTACTTATATAGCGCCTTTCTAGTCTTTTCGACCACTCAAAGCGCTTTACACTACAACTCATTCACCGCATTCATACACTGATGGCAGGCAGCTAGCACGCAGGGTGCCAACCTGCACATCAGGAGGAATCTAACCATTCACTCGCATTCATACACCGTTGGCACAGCAACGGGAGCAACTAGGGCAGGCCTATTTGACTAGCGGCCCGCGGGCCGGATACGGCCCGTTTGAAATGTGTTCTGGCCCGCGAGACTGCCAGTAAATAACAGTGATGAAAATGATTACATCAACAACGGCTCTGATCTGGATCTAACCGGATCTAACTCATAAATATCTATGTCACGCACGTGAATTAGGCGTGTGATGCGTAGCCAATCACGCAGCCAAATGCAGCCAATCGCACCAATCACAGCGCTGCTCTGCAGTTGCCTGAGCTCATGGGTGACAGGGGTCGGCACCAGCATGGTGCTCTCTAAACCGAAGAAACGGAAAATTGACTCGGAAAACCGCCAGTTCCAGAGCGAATGGACGGACAAATATTTATTTATTTTGCCTGCCGTGACCAGTACGAAACCGGTCTGTTTACTGTGCAACGAATGCATGTCTGTGATGAAAGAATACAACTTGAAGCGGCACTACAAGTCAAACCACGGCTCGTTTTCGGCTCGGATGAACGGCGAAGCAAAATACAGCGTCTGCTAACATCATTTCAACACGGTCAGGCCGCCCTTGGTCGCTTTTGCACGGAGCAGGAGAGGGCTATGATAGCATCCCTTCGTGTAGCCTGGACACTAACCAGACAGAAGAGGTCTTTTACCGAGGCGGAGACGGTTAAAGATTGTATGCTGGCTGTCATTGATGAAGTGGTTGTTGATGAAAAAGTGAGGGAAAGCGTCACCTCATCCATTAAAAAAGTGCCTCTCTCGGATACATCAACTCTTCGCAGAGTGGAATTACTCGCAAAGGATGTATCAAGGCAGCTTTTGGATAACCTAAAAAAAACTGATGTTATGAGCATCGCTGTGGATGAATCAACCGACTGTACTGACATGGCTCAGCTATGCATTTATGTCAGATTTCATGATGGAGTTCGCTTTAGAGAAGAACTCGTGGGGCTTATTCCGATGGAGGGTCACACCACAGGTGAGGCGATATTTCAAAAGATTGTCGCATTTTTTGACGAGCGTGAACTGGATTTACAGAAAGTTTGCCTTTTGGTCACCGATGGCGCTCCAGCAATGATTGGTAGATTACAAGGGCAGCGAGGCTATCAACCATAGCTCCACACATGCAGTTTTTACACTGCATCATTCATCAGTCTGTGTTGTGTGCAAAGTTGAGCGGTGATCTGAAAAACACCATGGACACTGTCATGAATATTGTGAATTTCATCCGCTCAACCTCCAGCCTACAACACCGCCTTTTCCGTATGATGCTTGTCGACATGTTTGCGGAACACACGGACTTGCTTGTTCATAACGATGTCAGGTGGCTTAGCAAGGGGAATGTTTTGGACCGTTTCTGTGAGCTCCACCAGGAGATTGTGTCTTTCCTTCGCGTGTGTAAACACAAACGGGCAGCAAACCTCCTGGAGCGCATGCTGGATGAACAGTTCATGGCAGAAGTGTACTTTCTGTGTGACATTTTCAAACACTTGAACACCCTGAATCTTGAACTGCAGGGACGAGAAAAGTCTATTGCTGATTTGGTTGAGAAGCTTTGTGCTTTCAAAACAAAGCTAACCATTTTCACAACAGACTTATCAGCAACAGGACTGCTGCACTTTCCACGACTGCGTGGATTCATGAACACAGCACCTGAGGCACGGATAACGCCCGTCATGACAGATTTCATGACAAAACTGACTGAGAACTTTACTGAGAGATTCCAAGGGTTCAACATTCCCATTGAGGTATTGCACTTTGCTCGTGACCCCTTTTCTATCAAACCTGAGGCAGACTTTTGTGCAAAAGTAAAAGAGGTAATGTCTTCTATTGATGAGAGCATCTGTCAGTTGGAAATGATTGATGTGCAATCCTCCTTTGCTTCAAAACAGTACTTGCAGTCTGAGGGTGCAGAGAGCTTTTGGTCTAACCATGTGAACCAATACCAGTACCCCACAATGAGGAAAGTGGCCTTGCTAATACTGACAATGTTTGGGTCCACTTATACATGCGAGTCTAGTTTTTCTCATATGAATGCCATAAAAACAAGGGCACGTTGCTCCATGACCAATAAAAAGTTGCACGAGTGTCTGAGGATTGCCCTGACTACATATGAGCCAAACTATGTTGAAATAGCAAGGTCAAGGCAGTGCAATTTTCACATTAACCTGAAAAGGCTCAGAATGACAGCAGTGTGATGCTAATGGTAATGTCTTCTATGACAGCATCTCTCAGACTTAAATGATGAATGTGCAATTACTTTGTGTTAAAAACTTGCAGTCTGAGGGAAAACTTTTGGTCAAAACATGTTAAAAAACAATATCAGTCTCTGTGAAAACAGTTCAGTTTTATGTTAATTATTTTGTCTGTTTTACTGTCCAGCTCAAATATTAACTGTCAGTATGGACTGCTATGTTTGAAATTGTTTATCTCTATCTATGTTGTGAACAGTCCCATCTATGGTCAGATGGCTTTGCTTTGTTAATCTTGAATGTAGCATTCATATAAATATGGACCTTGGTTATAAAAGCCCTTTTGTGAAAGTATTAAAGTGGGGGAAAAAGTGGATACTGTATGTGTCATTCGTTCTCTATTATCAAGAGTTATTTTTTAGCCATTAGTTTACAAATATTCTGTGCGGCCCACGAACCCCCAGTGATTTTCATATTTGGCCCACTTGCTATTGAAGTTGAATAGCCCTGAACTAGGGGTTAAGTGTCTTGCCCAAGGACACATCGACATGTAGACTGGAGGAGCCGGGAATCGAACCGCCAATCTTCCAATTGGAGGACGACCGCTCTACCTCCTGATCCACAGCCGCGGATCAGGTGGTGGATGGAAAAGACAAACGAAAGCTGGGAAACCTAAATAATCAAGATAAAGGCAACTAGAAGTAGATGGAGAGTAATATAACAGGCCTGTGGGTGTGGGTACCAGGAAGGAGACAGGCCATGGCAAATAATAGTCAAGTTACTGTGCCATACAGACAGACGACAAATTCTGTCAGTGACTAAAAAATAAAAGGGCATCAACATTTATGTTTTTTTTTTTTTTCGGGCATAGACACCTTTATTAACAATAGAGAGACAGGAAATCATGGGTGAGACAAGCAGCAAAGGTCCTCCGGCCGGGATTTGAACCGGGGTCCGCTGCGTATGTGGTATGTGCCCTAACTACTCAACCTCCTGGGTGCCACCAACATTTATGTTAATGAGGACTTCTCAGAAGCCACTCAGAAGATAAAGGTGATATTTCAATTCTGAAATCTAACAAACTACTAGTGAAATCTGGAGCAGCTTGTCAAATTAGAGGATCATATAGATAACTAATATCAAACACCTCATCTGGATGTATACATGTGTATGGATTTTAAATGATCTATGAACAGTCCCATTGCCATGCCTCATTTCTCAAGCAAAAATCTGTCATTAGCCCTTTTAAACATATGTAACTTAAGATAATAACACTCAAAACATTAAGCAACATTATCCTGTTAGAAGACCCATGACCTGCAACTAAGACAGTATTCTGACACTAGGATATGCTTCACGCCAATATTTCCTCAATAGTGTTGTGATTTCATTGTGCCCTGGACAGAGTCAAGACAACCACTGCCTGAGGCAGCAAGGTAACCCCAAAACATCACTGTGCCTCCTCCAAGTTTGATGGTAGGAATGTTGTTCTTTTCTTTGAAGGGCTTTATTTTTTCCTTCTGTAAATTTTAGTGCGATTTAGCAAAAAATTCTGATTTTGTTTCATCTGTCCAAAGCACATTTTCCCAGAAGGACTGTGGCTTGTCAACATGCTGTTGTGTATTCAGTTACTGCTCCACAACTCTAGGTGTCACTGTAGACTGCTAAATGCTGTATTGATTACATACTGCCATGTTATGAAAAAGAAGAAGAGTAGTACAAGTTTTGAGTGAAGTTCATGACGGAGTCTTGCTGCCTTATTAGGGCCCGAGCGGCGACTGCAAGTCGCCTGGCAAAAGCCCTATTGAAATTGTAATGTTTATTATTATTATTATTATTATTATTATTATTATTATTATTATTATTATTCTTCCGACATTTCGTGCCCCAATTTCGCCCCTTTCCCAAATGCGAAAATGCTTATACTTTTGCACGGACGTCCGGCCTCATCCGAAATTCGATATTTTTGGGTGGTCGCACATGGTCGACGCAGAATGGCGGAATAGCGCCCCCTACAAAGTCCAAAAATGCCCATAGGGAATTTTGCTAACTTTGTCCTATGCTCACAAAATGCGGTACACATATGTATTATACCCACATATGCAAAAAAGCCTCTTGACCTCATGACCTCAACCCAACAGGAAGTCGGCCATTTTAGTTTTGATTTTTCCCGCCTAAAATTAACTCCTCCCACAGCGTTCGCCCGATCAAGTTCAAATTAGGTACGCAACATCTCCAGAGATAGCTGAGCTTAAGTCGTGCTCTGCGCATCCGTAGGTCAAAGGGCGTGTCTGCCAGGGCTCAACTAACTTTGGCGTGCTCGCCATGTACATACGAGTAAGCTGATTGGATGTACATACTTCATCCAATCAGCTTAAAACTTGTTGGACATGATGATGGCTCCGCCCTGAACGTCCCGATATATTAACTTCCTACGTAACTCATAGCGCCCCCCGGTGGTAACAGGAAGTGAACTTAAATTCATGAAAAATACATAGTTGACCCCATCAACTTCATTCCACTTCTAAAACATGCAGAACCAGTTGGTGAAGCTACATTATGAACACTGTGAAGCTACGAGTAATGGCGTCCCTGTGGGGGCGTGGCTACCATTAATTCCTCGCCATGAAAATACGTTTGGCTTTTTGATGGCTTTATTGAACACGTATCATCATGAAAATTGATACACAGGTCCAGGGTGGAGACCTCTTCCATCTTATAGGGGTGTCGCTCATGTCGCCCCCTAGTGGAAACAGGAAGTGCCATTTTTTGCATCAACATTGTCCGATTTCCACGAAACTTCACATGTGTGATGAGGGACTGACCCTGAACACACCTGCATGCATCCCATTACTGCCCCCTGGTGGATGAACCATCAACCTCTCATAACTCCTTCATGCTTTGTCCAATTCAAGTTTGTTCCAAACTTCACATGACTGATGAGTGGCCGCCCTGAACACACCAGACCATATGTGTAACTACCTGTGACTGCCCCCTACTGGATGAACGAAACATTGCATTTTTGGCCTCCTTCCAGGTTTTTTTTTCACTTTCTGCTTCACGCCACAGCCCCGCCATGCCTCAGGCCCCGCGGTGGCATGGGTGAGCGAGGGCCCGCCATCGCCGCTTGCGGTTTTAATTTCATATTGCTATTCCTTTTGGGATTAAATGAGAACACCACACATGCATTTTGGCAAAGCCCAGTCTGGCTTTTTTGTGTATCCCTCTTGGAAGGGAGGTCTTTTCATCGACATTGACAGATGGCATTCCTTGAAACTATTGTTACTTGAACCTAAGGATGAGCTTGGATCTGTGTTGATTCTCCTGGTTCTTTCTCAACCATTTGAGCTATCCTGAAGTTCAATCTCAGACCAATTTTCCTCTGGCGACCACATCCATAGATGTTGACTACAGTTCAAATTTCCAAGGTTGTAACATTTACATTGACCATGCTTGGCTGTTACCTTTAGAACACTCTTTTGTTCTTCTGTTTTCCATGTTCAATGTGATTCACACAGTGACACAAATCAGCAGAATGAGTCATTTTCTCCTTTTAAACTGGCTGAATTAGTGATTATAAGATTGAAAACACCTGTCATACTAATTAAAACACAACAGTATGCTTAAAGTATCACTACAAATTAATAACTTCTAAAGGGTACCAATAATTTTGTCCAGACTATTTTACAATGTCTCTGTAGAATAAACATGAGTTCATTATTCGTTATTTTCACAACTTTTTTTGTTCCACTGGAAACCAAAAATACATTATAGCATTTATAATAAGATATATTTTAATATCATTACTGTTCAGATGGTGCACTACTTTAATAAAATGCAAGGGGGCCAATCATTTTGGCCAAGTTTGTACCTCCTGAGTAGGGTTGGGAATTGATAAGATTTTATTGATACCAATGTCATTTATCGATTCCCTAATCAATTATTTGTGGTGGCCATTTTGAATTCCCATGCTCCTGGACACAACTACTTGCATCCACACACAACCCCCCTCACACACAATCCCACACACACACACTCTCTCTCTCATACACACGCACACACACACCTGCCTATTTGTATAGTCTGAATCATACACAGCTGTTGTTTAGTGTTTGTCTAGTAGTCATAGTGGTAGGACATTGATTAACTTGTTGGTTGATGGTTGGTTAATAAACTGTTTTTTTTTTTGTGTTGTGTTGTGTTTATTGTCTTTTCATATAAAGCAACTACATTGCACAAAACTTACAGTCCCTTCACATACAGTATATTAACAGTAATAAAACTTAATAGAAGAAAAAATTAATGAATATAATATATATTTAAATGACATGAAGAATTAAAGATAGAAAATAATAAATAATAAAAGTAAAAATAAGAGATAAAAACAGAAGTAAAAAAAATAATAAAGGCTCGTATACGAGTATCAACAAGACAAAAAAAAAACGAATCAGTGTCCTAACTTGATCTCCGCTATTGGTTGAATCTGTCCGTTATATTCAATATGCCATATATTCCGACGAGAACATTTGGACATCCCATTAACCTTCAGTCGGTACATTATGTAAACTGCAATAAAATTCCTGGTTAATAAATTGTTACAGCTTTAAAGAGTGTCTTGTGATCATTGTGCATGTGTTATTGTGGTAAGTGGCTGATCAAAATAGTCAGAGCTCAGACTCTACTCCTTCATTTTCCAAAGTGTTAATCTTTATTGAGGCTAATTTGACTGTTTGATTATTGGTTCCGGTTTCCGGGTGGTGCCCCAAATTAATAATTAAAATTGATAATCCTTGAACAAAACAGGTTCTGCTTGCGCCCTGACATGGAGCAGACGTAGGTCCTGACAGCTCCCGTTTTTTTCACTTATTTTACACTCTTCTGTGACCATAATTTGACTGTTTCTGTGCAGATGCGGTGCTCTGGTAGCAGAAAAATAAAACTGAAGAAGAGAGAAAAGCAAGATGGCAAAAAGCAGCCAACTCATTGTTGAACTTCTCCGTGATGAGCTTAAACTCTCCCGTGAGGCTATTTTGTTTGACTTCAGGATTTCCACCTTTCATGCAGAGCTGAGGCAAGAAATTGAGGCTATATGCTCAGAAACAACAACAAGCTTCCAAAGCCTATGCCACAAAGTGGGAGAGGAGACTAGGACCATGCCCAGATAACAGCCGGACAAGCTAGCATGGCACACAGCCTCACAGGTGCCCTTGACTGCATCCAGCAGCTGGAAAATCTCGACAAACAATCGCTTCACTACAAGACGGTTGACTCCTCTCATTTGTCTTTGTTTGCTGCCGGGTTGGCTTAAAACACTTTAGGATTAATGGCTGTGTGACTGTGCGTCCGGCAGCCGAAAGACAGTGGGATTTTCTGTTCTCACTTAACTCTGTTTGTGGAGTTCATGCTTGACAACGAAGTACATCTGTAGCTGGGAGTGACGGATGACACCATCGCTCACCGGGAAAATGGTAATGTTAAGACTGCAAATCTATAAGTAACTCACTCTGACTCTTGGTAAAAAGCTATGGGTTAGCCTGTCTGCTAACCTGGCCAGCTAAAACTGAAGCTGATTAGTTCAGCCAGACAGCCGGACCTCCCTGAAATGACTTTTTGCAGGTTGGGATGTCTGCAAAGTAGCCTTGGCTATTCGAAGTGTTTTCAGTTTCATCAATTTTTTTGAGCGTCTGAAGTGTATTTCACATTTTAGCTGCCAAAGCTCCGCTGCCTTATACCCTCTCTAACTCTGGTCCTGCACTGTGCTCAGTGTGTGAGAGGGGGAGTGGCCAGCGGCTAGAGCGCCAACAGCAAATGTGTGCTTTTTTTACAGATATATTTATCAATATCTTTTACATTTCGTATCCAAACAATGTCAAACTTGGCACTGCACTTACTCGTGCCCGTAGCAAGACACCTGTCACGTTTGAAATCAATCGGATGAACGGTTTGAGAGATATGCAAATAACAGACAGACAGAGAGACGTTCCTGTCATTTATATTAAAGGCAGACATATTATTTCTCCAGGAGACACATCTTAGAAATAAGGATCATGGTTATTTACATAGAGAGGAAATAAGCGGCCCTGTCGTGTGGAAACAGCAGATAAAGCCGGCACAGGCCCCACTGTGGCTCGTTAATATCTGTGGGAAGACCAGCTACTGTATTTCCTTTACAATCACGTTCTACCTGTGTTAGCAAGTTAGCTTGCTCTTGGGTTAGCGCCATCTTGAGCGAGAGAAACAACAAGCTTAGTCGGCCATTATCAGGTGACCCGTGGCCATGGCCTCGGTGCTGTGCACGTTTATCTGAAATAATATATATATATATATATATATATATATATTTATATATTTATATAATGAAATGTTACTCACATGTTCTTTAGGTATTGGGGCACTGGCCAAACTGACGGCAACAATGGTCAGACTGGTAACTGCCAACAGAATGAGAGCAAAGTACAGGTAGTGGACGTCAGCCAGGATAGCAGGCCGATGATCAGGCTGACCGCAGGAAGGAATTGTGTAGGAGAATTCCAGACCCATCCGGATTAGTCCCACTACTAGTCCAGTCATCAGACCCCAGAATGCACCCTGATGCACAAACATACAGGCATGAACAAACATGCACATGCAAACACACACATTAGATGAGACCACATAAGATCACAACAACTGTAATTGGCTGCTTGTGTTTCTGATGCAGGTAGAGATTGATAATACTAACAATAATATTAAAGAAGTTAAAGATATACTCAGTAGTGTTCTTTCTTTCAGTAACACACGTTTAGCAAAGTGATCGCAACTGCAAATGTTCTACTTGCCACTATCACCGCTCTATATCAGTGAATTATTTGACATAAACACGACAACTTCACATGAGCAATCTCTCATCCTATACTGAGACGGCAGAATAAAGTTACCTGGATGTAAAATGAACTAGGTTTTCAACTAGTGCATACAGCTGGCCGAAAATATTAGCTGGATGCTGCATCACAGGAAGTTGTCTGTCACACATTTTTTAGGCTGTATTCTGCTTAACACCAGATAACACCGGAAAAGTGAATTTATGATGTTCTGGTGGACAAATACAATGCTAATGTATGTGCAAAGGGGATATGATGCGACTAACTGGTGACCAATACCCACAAACAAGTAGTGAGTGACATTTGAGCTTTTGCTTTCATGATGCTAAATTGGATGCATGCAACATACATCAATAGGGCGAGAAGCAACTCGCTATGGAAAAAAAAAAAGTAAGTTAGCAGTCGGCACAAACAGATAATAAAAATATATAAAAAGGTGAGTTATATCAGAACCTATGCTATAGGCACTGACAGTGTGACTCCCATTACCTCCTTGCATTAAGTATAAATGACTAACAGGGTGCATATTGTGTTCAGTTCGCTGGTGTTTTCCTGCAAGATTATTTTTGCTTTTCAAAAATGCTTTGCTTTGCATAGCATCATACTCATCATCACTCAATGCTACATTTTGACTGTGACTATGAAAATAAGGGTGTTCAGCCAATATCCAAGGTATAGCCATTAAATGTAGAAATCTGTGTTTATGTCTGATGAAAAACATGATTATAATATCTATCATATTATTTTGAAGGTACAGTACTGTGCAAAAGTCTTAGGCCACCACCATCATACAAACAGAAAATACAGGAACTATGTACACAAAATCTAAATTAATTATTAAATATTATCAATTTAGGTTCCATTCCATTAAGGGAGAGAGAGAGCCAGGTTCCTGCTATTACTCAAGTGTAAGGGGAGGTCACACTAATACTTGACACTTTCTTTTCTATTTTATTTTATTTTTTATTACTGCATACACATTTCCTGTATTTTCTGGTTGTAGTCTAATTAAGAGACTCAAAAATAATTATATATGGTCATTATAGCATAGCTAAAACAACAAATCTAATGGTGGCCTAAAACCTTTGCACAGTCTGTATATCTGCGGACTATAAGCAAAGTGATGAAGGACTTTCAGGTGTGTCAGTTGAAAAAGATGATGTGGAAATGTCAGATTTTTTACTGAATTTGACAGATTTTCCTGCTATTTATAGATAATGGGGGCCGAAGAAACACAGTCCTCTCTGACACGTCTTAGGCAACCATTAGATTTGTTGTTTTGCCAATGCTATAATGACCATATATAATTATTTCTCAGTATTTTAATTAGAATACAACCAAACAATACATGAAATGTGTATGCTGTATTAAAAAACAGGAAAGAAAACAGCTTCTATAGGCTAAAGTGTGTAAGTATTCAGACCTCCCCTTACACTTGAGCAATAGCAGGAACCTGGCTCTCTTAAACCTGAATGGAATGGAGCCTCAATTAATAATAATATTTAAAAATTAATTTGAAATTTTGTGTACATAGTTCTTGTATTTTATGATGGTGGTGGCCTAAGACTTTTGCATAGTACTGTAAATGATTTAGTGTGTGTGAGTGTCACAAGGTGGAAGTATGTTTTTAAGAGTATTTTGTGTTGCATGTTTTTTATTAATCTTTTATTCGTTTGAGTTTTAATTAAATTATCTTATTCTCGATTGTTACTGTGTTTTATGGTTTTTAATTGTGTGCTTTTATTTTGAAGTGACTGAGTGTGATGACTTTCTGCCTTAAGTTTTTATTTTTTTTATTGACAAATTTACAAAACAATTTGGCATAGTACAGCATTATACAACCATATAAGGCTAAAGACAAGCCTCAAGATAGGTTTCACAGTACAAATAGTCAAAATATCACAGTAAAAGTGTACCCAATTAATGAGAGTAAAGAAAATAAATAAATAAGTTAAAAAATAAAAAAATAAATGTAATAAGTAAAGAAATAAAAAATAAGGGGAGAGAGCTAGGGAAATTCTGTGAGTTCAAGCTCCTCTACTAAATCACAAAGCTTCCCAGCAGTCTTTTTCTCCATGCATTTTAAAGATGAGAAATAATGACACAACTCCTTATGAAAAAAATAGATTTGGGGTTTTGTTTTCATGAATTTGTTGTTATGTATAAATAATTTTGCAAGGATGATGATTGTATTAATTCCCAGGTCATGTGTTGGATCTTTTACAGGTAAACCATATAAAATATTCTCTTTTTTAAAATTAGATAAATTGACAAATTTTGGGAATAACCAGTCATGTAAATCTTCCCAAAAAACTTGCAAAACTTTTGCTAAACTTGCAATCATAAAATAAATGTTCTGTGGTTTCAATTTCATCATCACAGAATGAGCAATTGTTGTGTTCAAAACCAAAACAACATCGTAAAAATTCTGCAGATGGGTATATTCCATTAAGAATTTTAAAGTGAACTTCCTTCATTTTTGGTGCTGTTGGATACTTAAAGAATTTGGACCTTAAATTCTCAGCTTCCTTTTGAGTTTCTGTTTGTTGAGAATGGATATAATTCTTTAATAAAGGTTTGCCGAATTGTGACGTTAGGTAATTTTAAGTTATTGATATTATGACCATTCACCAATAGTGAAGGAAGATTTGGGTTAATATTACTTTGAAGTAAGTTATTGGACATTATAATTATAGATTGAGGAATTGCTTTGATTATATTATTGTATTGCCTTCTCTCATTAACATTACATTTTGAACAAAATTCTACAAAGGGTATAATATTTCCAGTGTTATCTAACAGATGCATTATAGACCATATTCCTTTCTCTAACCAATTTAGGTAAAAAACAGATTTATTTCTAAATAAAACATACCTGCAATTCCATAATGGGTTATGGGGACTAAAAGTATGCTTTAAAATCATTTTCCAGTATAATAAAAACCTGTTGATGGAAGGCAGATAATTTGATGGGGATCTTTCTAAGATCAAAATCTCATCTCAAATCATCTAAGGAGAAAGTTAGATGATCTTATTTTTAATGCTCTATTATAGTATTTTATTTCTCTCTCTTTCTATGTTTCTGTACTTTGTTTTTATTATTAGTGTGTGTGTGTGTGTGTGGGGGGGGGGGGGGTATGTACGTGTGTACTATGATTGGGTTGTATTTTTATTTCTCAAATTCCATGTTTTTAAAAAAAAAAAAAAATTCTGTTGAATGTTTGTTTTATGTAAAGCACATTGAGTTGCCACTGTGTATGAAATGCGCTATATAAATAAAACTGCCTTGCCTTGCCTTGCCTTGGGATGTGGAACCATTGAATCACTTTAGTTCTACTTTCTAAATATAAAATTATCATATGCAGTATGCAGCACTGTAAAAGGTTTCCCCATATAGATAGATATTTTGGTATTTATGGAAATAACAACCATAAATACAAAAGTTAGATACAATCACAAATACTAAAAAGTAAATCATAAAGAGTAGAAAAAAATTCTAATATATAAATATAAATTAAATAAAATTTCCAATTATCAAAAATTATAATATATTGCTAATAAAAAAAACACAGAAAATAAAAGTAAATTGCACAAATCCTGTATCACATAAATACACAAGTAGAACAACATATAAATTGTGTTATAATTTGGTAGTGTGACTCATTTTACTTTTGGCATCATTAGGCTTCCATAGCTGCACTAGATTCCCTGCTCCTCCTACCTCAGGCTTTCAGTGTAGAGACCTGAGGTCAATTTACCACTGCTCCTCTCCTCATCTCCTACTGCTGACTGAGATCTTCTCAGCAGGTAGAAGCTGTAACAAAGTTACTGATCCACGCGTGACATTATAAAAAAGAATACATGAAGTGCGAATGAGCGATAGAATACCTATCGTCTTTTTTTCTTCTTTTTTTTTGGTGCGCCCCTTAATTATAGCTTCGCGAGACAAAATTCACTTCGACAAGAAATATCGGCGAGTTTTCGTCTCGCAAGATCTCGTTGCACGAAATCTTTTCACATCCCTAGTCCTTAGTAATGTGTTATTTTACGGTTGATTTAACAGGGATATTATGAATTGTTGTTAGAGGGGAATTATGTATTGATAATAATTTGCATTTTTTAAGGTTTAATTTTAATCCAGACGCCTTGGAAAAGAAATTAATTGGGGATTAGTTCAGTGTTTTTCATGAATATGGTTGTGTCGTCAGCCAGTTGGCTAATTGCCAGTTGTTTTCCTAACACCGTCAAATTTTCGAAATCTGTGTTTTTTATACGATTGAAAGCATTTCCGCTGCTATGATAAATAGTAAAGGAGAAATGGGACAGCCTTGCTTAATTCCTCTATTAACTGAGAATCTTGGACATGTTCCTTGTGGCATTATGACTGTACTGTTAGTATCCTTATAAATTATATCCTTATAAATTAGTTTAATCATGTTAATGAAGTTTTCTCCAAAACCAAATAGTTCTAAGGTGCTAAAAATAAACATATGTTCGACTGTATCAGCCTCACATATGCTTTTGAAACACTCATCAATTCTGGGGATCCACTTTTTAATATGCTCAAAGAAAGCGTCAGCATCTGAGGATGAATAAGAAGAGGAGTACAGTTCACTGTAAAATTTAAAGATTTCCTTAGAGATTAAGTCTGGGTCAGTACATTCTTGACTATCTATCAGTAGTGTTCTTATTGCATTTCTTTCTTTTCTCCTTTTTTCCAATCTTTCTCCAAAAGTACCATCACGCTCAACACCAGCTCACCACAAGGTTGTATGCTGAGCCCAACTCTGTACTCACTGTACACCCACGACTGCACACCTGCTCATTCCACAAATACTATCATCAAATGTGCGGATGACACGACAGTAGTGGGGCTAATATCAGGAGAAGATGAGTCTGCATCTGCACCGGGATGAGGTCCAGGGGCTAGTGAGGTGGTGCTCAGCCAATAACCTAATACTAAACACACAAAAAACTAAGGAACTCATAATTGATTTCATGAAGCGCAGCAGGGAACATCTTCCACTATTCATAGGGGATGAATGTGTGGAAAGGGTTCAGAACTTCAGATTTCTTGGCATCCACATCTCCAATAACCTCACCTGGTCTATCAATACCACGGCTGCAGTAAAAAGGGCTCAACAACGCCTGCATTTCCTGAGGCTTCTGAGAAGGGACGGTATGAATACGCAGCTGCTGATGGTATTCTACCGTTCGGCCATTGAAAGCATACTGGTGTACTGCATCACAGTCTGGCATGCTAGCTGTTCTGCAATGGACAAGAAGGCTCTGCAGAACTGTGGTCCACATAAAGTGCATCTGAACATTTCAGAACTACTTTCAACAGCAGCATGTAATAAAAATACTTAGCTTATAACATATCAAAGTAGAAATCCTGAGTAATCTGAAAACATTTTAACCATAGAGCCTTCCAAGGGACTCTTATATAACTGAGAGTGTAAGCAGATAAAAACTACCAAAAAAATCATCGGCTGTTCTCTCCCCTCCCTTGATGTCATCGCCAGTAGCCGCTATCTCAGCAGAGCCTCAGCCATCACCACAGACTGTACGCATCCTGATCACCACCTGTTCCACCTTCTGCCCTCTGGGAGGCGCTACAGATCACTCAAAACCCAGACTACCAGATTCAATCACAGCTTTTTACCTACAGCAATACGCACCCTGAATGGACTCAAATAACACAAGTAAAGCATTACTCCTTCCGTGCAATACAATAACTGAAATTGACTCTTCTTCTCCACAATCTTCTTGTTTTTATTGACTGATTTTATTTTTTATTTATTTAATTTATTTATTATGTATGTATGATCTGTGATTGAGTACTATTTGTGGCACCTAACAGAGCAGCACTTTTAATTTTGTTGTATTGTTCACAATATAATGATAATAAATACACTTTGACTTTGACTTTGAGAACCTTAATTAGGGCCCGAGCGGCGACTGCAAGTCGCCTGGCGAAAGCCTAAAATTTGTTCATGCCCCAACGTGCAAGTGACCCCAAAGTGCAAGTGACCCCAAAGTAATCAAGTAATCAAGTAATCATGTGGTATGGAAGACCCCCGGGGAAAAATGCTATATTGAAATTGTAATGTTTTTTATTATTATTATTATTATTATTATTATCATTATTATTATTATTATTCCGACATTTCGTGCCCCAATTTCGCCCCTTTCCCAAATGCGAAAATGCTTATACTTTTGCACGGACGTCCGGCCTCATCCGAAATTCGATATTTTTGGGTGGTCGCACATGGTCGACGCAGAATGGCGGAATAGCGCCCCCTACAAAGTCCAAAAATGCCCATAGGGAATTTTGCTAACTTTGTCCTATTCTCACAAAATTCGGTACAATATGTATTATACCCACATATGCAAAAAAGCCTCTTGACCTCATGACCTCAAACCAACAGGAAGTCGGCCATTTTGGTTTTGATTTTTCCCGCCTAAAATTAACTCCTCCCACAGCGTTTGCCCGATCAAGTTCAAATTAGGTACGCAACATCTCCAGACCTAGCTGAGCTTAAGTTGTGCTCTGCGCATCCGTAGGTCAAAGGGCGTGTCTGCCAGGGCTCAACTAACTTTGGCGTGCTCGCCATGTACATACGAGTGGCTCTCACACCCACATACTTCATCCAATCAGCTTCAAACTTGCTGGACATGATGATGGCTCCGCCCTGAATGTCCCGATATATTAACTTCCCACGTAACTCATAGAGCCCCCCGGTGGTAACAGGAAGTGAACTTAAATTCATGAAAAATACATAGTAGACCCCATCAACTTCATTCCACTTCTAAAACATGCAGAACCAGTTGGTGAAGCTACATTATGAACACTGTGAAGCTACGAGTAATGGCGTCCCTGTGGGGGCGTGGCTACCATCAATTCCTCGCCATGAAAATACGTTTGGCTTTTTGATGGCTTTATTGAACACGTATCATCATGAAAATTGATACACAGGTCCAGGGTGGAGACCTCTTCCATCTGATAGGGGTGTCGCTCATGTCGCCCCCTAGTGGAAACAGGAAGTGCCATTTTTTGCATCAACATTGTCCGATTTCCACGAAAATTCACATGTGTGATGAGGGACTGACCCTGAACACACCTGCATGCATCCCATTACTGCCCCCTGGTGGATGAACCATCATCCTCTCATAACTTCTTCATGCTTTGTCCAATTCACTCCAAACTTCACATGACTGATGAGTGGCCGCCCTGAACACACCAGACCACACTAGACCATATGTGTAACTACCTGTGACTTCCCCCTACTGGATGAACGAAACATTGCATTTTTGGCCTCCTTCCAGGTTTTTTCTCACTTTCTGCTTCACGCCACAGCCCCGCCATGCCTCAGGCCCCGCGGTGGCATGGGTGAGCGAGGGCCCGCCATCGCCGCTTGCGGCTTTAATTGTTTTTGTAATTTCAGCAAACATACTTTTGTTTTAGTTAGGGTTATTATACCCATAAATGTTTCCTAGAATCAGAAAGTCATCATTTTCTTCAAGAACACGTTAGCAGACACATGAGAATCCACACAGGAAAGAAAACAATCGTCTAAAGGATCTCTATTTGTGGTCAAAACTTTTCCAGGGAAGTTGTTTAAAAGTATAGCGACACCTGCTGATTTATTTGTGCCATGACAAAAAATAATTTTTCAACCATGTCATTTGAGTGTGTCTCTTGTAGGAGATAACATTGCGCTTTTTCATTTTTACAAAAAAGGTTGATTTTCTTTTTATAGAATATCTAAGACCCCTAGCATTAAGTGAAACAAAAGAGAATGTAAAAACTGAAAAAAGACGTAAAAGGAGGAAATGTAAATTCAGTAAGAAAGTATTGACATTAGTTTTGGAATTAGGCCCTATTGTACTACCCAAATCTAACACTATTAAACTTAGTAATAGTAGGAAAACAGATCTTCTTGTTCTTCTGTAGTAAGTGGTTTAATGAGTTTATGAATGTAAACAGCACTAATAAGGGAGGTTAGTGGTAGAATATAGCTTATTTTAAGTTATATTATTTAGCGCTAGCAAAACTTTTAAACTGTGGTCCACATAAAGTGCATCTGAACATTTCAGAACTACTTTCAACAGCAGCATGTAATAAAAATACTTAGCTTATAACATATCAAAGTAGAAATCCTGAGTAATCTGAAAACATTTTAACCATAGAGCCTTCCAAGGGACTCTTATATAACTGAGAGTGTAAGGCACATGTTGGTGCGTAGATAAACTAATCTAGTGCAACCCTAAATCTGTTGATGTACCCCACATGTCTTCTGTAGTACACATTCTTCCCAGCAGCTCTGGCTTGCTCCATCTTTGGCCATGCAGCAGCACGAGCCTCACGGTCAGCTTTGCAGAAATCTTGCTTGAAGTGAGTCCCCAAGTCTTTACAGATCTTAGAGTTCTTGGACAGCTTCCAGAAGGCATCCCGGTGATTTCTCATGGTGAACTGCATGATGACTTGACGGCTTTTCCCTTCCTTTCGTCTCCCAAGGCGGTGAACGGTGTCAACCACGGTTTCCATCGACGTAGCCCACTGCAGCCCAATCATTGAAAGGATACCAATGACGACATCTCGAATGTGTTCGTCATCTTTTTCTTTCAGGCTATGCATTTTGAGGTTCCAGGGCCTCTTGTATCGCTCCAACTCAAACACTTTTTCTTTCAGTTCCTCATTTTCTTTAACGAGCCTGGGCATTTCCTTTTCCATTGATTGCATTTTAGCTTTGCACTCTTTAATCTCAGCTATTGTCGCCAAGATCGATCGATCGATCTGTCTTAAGAGAGAGAGAAGAGGAGTGCTGCACCTTAGAAATCTTATTGTACAGTGTAGAAATTATACCTTTGAAATTTTGTGTGCGTTCTAATAGAGCATCACAATGGTTACATGGAGACATAGAGGGGACCTGAAAGTCGCGGACTTGTAGGTAAGGGAAGAAATTTCTTCTTGACAATTGAATTTAGTGCAGAGTTGCTCAAAAAGCATCATCTGAGTAGAGATCCATAAAGGTCTTGATACCCGAATTCTGCCAGTCAATGAAAGTTTAAAAGGAACGTTTAAAAGTATGGTTAGAGAGAAGGATAATGTAGTGTAACATTTTGAGTGTTAAATACTAACAATGAACAATGTTGTATCTGCTTAAAGGGTACTTGATTATTGATTGTTATTTGCTAAAGATAATCAAAACTGAGGGCATTATGATAAAAGATGAGGTGTATGTGATTCTGCATTTACTGAGTGAATAAGTACATTTGATGATCTGATAAACATACCCTGAATTATATGTGATTAAATGTACTACACTTTTATTATTATTATCTTTTAAAATGAGAATGCAGCAAGAAAAGTCACGAAACAGTATTATAATTGAGATAGTATCTCTTGTATAGAAGAAACTGAACTGAAGTAACCCCTGTATGACACTCTGAAGATTCAAGACTACACTCCAGGCACCTGCGACTGGAGTTTTGACGAAAAGACCATTATGTGATCAATGCCAAGAAAAGTTTTGCCATTGAAGTTTTGGAAGGAATCTGATTGGTTGAAATTTACTAAGGCAAAGGGGATTTCCCATGGGCAGCAAAATTATCAGTATAAAAGAAACATTTGATCCGAAAATAGCTTTGGTATCATTTTCTGCGCTTCCTGTGCTGTATCTTGATCGTGTGGATTATTTGTCGACAAATAAAACTCTAACTGCATTCAGCTGGACGACTCTTGGTGATTTTTCTGTTTGGACCTTTGAAACTTTAACTTTTAATATAACGAATTATTGGACTCTTATATTTGCTTCTACAATAACCATCCAAAATGACGATGTAATTTTGACCAAATACTCATGGTTGATTTCACAATTTTATTTTTTGTATATATAGCCAATGTACAATCGGACGGATATTGGAAGCCCAGTAGTAAGCTAAAAGGTTTGGCGCAGCCATGACTCCAAGGCGTTTTGAACACTGCAAAATAGTTTTTGTAATTAGGGGGGCTTTGCCGTTCCAAATGAAAGAGGATATGAAGGTATCAAGCCTACGGAAAAATGATTTAGGGATGAATGTTGGGATGCACTGAAATAAGTAGGTACATTTGGGGAGGATATTCATTTGTACAGAATTGATACGACCGGCAGTAGAGAGAGCTAAAGACATCCAACGTTTGAGATTAAGCTCTGTCTGAGCAATTAAAGGGAGAAAGTTAGCTGAAAAAAGCTTAGAAAATGTATCTGTAACACAAACGCCCAGGTACACAAACTTATTTGTCACCCTGAAAGGAAGAGAAGTGAATGAAAATTGGCGAGCAGCCTCATTAATAGGAAACAGTTCACTTTCCTGTAAATTTAGTTTGTAGCCTGGGAAGTCATGAAATTGTTCCAAAGTGCGAAAAACGTGTGGTAGAGAGTTGGCGGGGTCGGAGATATATAAGAGCAGGTAATCAGAATAAAGTGAAATCTTCTGTTCCTGCCCCTCCCTGATGATACCTGCAATCCATGTGTTATGTCTAAGTGCGAGGGATAGGGGCTCGATGGCTACAGCAAAGAGTAGGGGTGAGAGGGGGCAGCCCTGTCTCGTACCATGGCCTACTCGGAAATATCTGGAAGAAATGTTATTAGTGCGAACTGAAGCTATTGGAGACATGTACAGAGGCCTAATCCAAGACACAAACTTCTCACCGAATCCGAACCTTTCAAGAGTGTAAAATAAGAACCTTCATTCCACCCTGTCAAAGGCCTTTTCGGCATCAAGGGAGACTAATAGCTCAGGGGTGGAGGAGTCCAGCGTGTTGTAGATAATATTAAATACCCGCCTCACGTTGAAAAAAGAAAACCTGTTCTTAATAAAGCCTGTCTGGTTGGCGGATACTATGTTGAACACTCTCTAGGCGAGGGGCGAGAATTTTTGCAAGAATTTTTACATCTACGTTAAACAGAGAAATTGGGCGGTAGGAGCCACAGCAGTGAGGGTCTTTCTTCTTTTAAGAAGAAGTGAAATTTGGGCTTCACGTAGCATCCTGGGTAGAATGCCTGATTCAAAAAATTCATTATACGTATTACTGGAGGAAGAGTCGAGATTGTGGAAACAGCAGTTCAGGTCGCCTCCTATTATCAGGTGATGAGAGTCAATATTAGTAAGGGAGGAAAAAAAATTGACAAAAAACTGCTCGTCATCATAGTTAGGCGCATATATATTTGCCAAAATTAGAGGGGTATTAAACAGAGTACCTGTCACGATGACATAGTGCCCATTGCGGTCTGCAATTATGTTGGATGAAATAAATGGAATAGAGCGATGGATGAGGATGGCAACACCCCGTGATTTGCTATTAAATGATGAGTGGAAGGATTGAGGGACCCAGTTTCTGTGTAATCTATTACGACCAGATATGTTCAAGTGTGTTTCTTGAATGAACGCAATTTGCACCCTAAGGCTGTCAAGGTGAGAGAGGACTCTATAGAGTTTTGCGGGCTTGCCCAAGCCTCTACCATTCCAACTAGAAAAGTAACTGATTTACCTGCAGATCCAAAAGTCAAACTACCATCAACCGAAGCCATAAAAGTGTAAAAATGAATTTGACATCAACCGCAGCAGCATCAGGGTTTCCCTATAATGTTCCTTAACAAGCCTACAAGCAAGAACAGACATAAAGATAACAATAAAAAAAAGACAGACCCCCCAACTCCACCCCTCCCAGAACACAGTGTAGCCATTATCCTTAAGTAATCAGGACTATGTAAACTAGCCTAATCCTATCAAGAAAAACAGAAGATATAACATAAATGCATGCCGAGGTGAATGCTCACAAAGCATGACGTGTAATAAACAGACATACACATGTAGGTAAGAAAAACAGCAACTACTCTTATGCCCATAAGGGACTACTGTAACCGCTGACCAACTTTGCAGCACACAGTAACTAAACATGCTGAGGATGACAGTTTAAGGGGTTAAACCAAATGTGTAGAAAAATAAAATAAATAATAATAAGCAAATAAAAGGGCAGCCATTAGAAAACAGGATGTCTAAAGTGTGCACATATATGTATGAGACAAACTCTGTAGCTCATAATAAATCAATAAAGACAGCTTTATTGTCAAAACGAATGAAAAAATGAAAAAGCTGTCAGTTGAAAACTGGATGTCTCGTGGGCACACATAGATGTGTAATGAACAATGCCATTAACTAAATAAGTAAAGTAAATAGTAAAAGTAAACTCCCCCATTTAAAACCAGAAGTCTAATGAACACAAATGTGCAGCTGACTGCAGCAGAGCATGATCTCGTTAAGATGACAGCAACAGTGACATGTCGTTGTGGAAAATGAAATGTGATCAGCAAGACAAAAAATAAATAAAATAATATGGTCATCGTTGCATAAGTAGCTAGAGTTTACAGTGGCTTATCAAAACTGCAAACAATGGGGACACAGGTTAACCCCCAAGTCAAACAGCAAATACCTGCAGTCCAGATCGGGCAACGTTAGCTTTATTAACGAGGTCGCGTTATGCCAGTTCGTCAGCTGTATCAATCCACTGGGACGCCAGTGGTGACTCCGCTGATGTTGCCGGGTGCGCTGGAAGTCACAAAATCCATGGCCTGCTGAGGATCGCTGAAAGACCCTTCAGCCTCCCCTGGTAAGGTGATGCGGAGCCTCGCGGGATGATGAAAGCCAAAGCGGGCACCTGGAATGTCACGGAGCCGTCACCGAAGGCCGCCCGTCGTTTCGCCTCGCTGGAATTGAGGTCGGGGAAGATGTGGATTGGCCGCCCGTTGTAGGAGAGTGTCTTCACCTGGCGGAGGATGAGCTCACGGATGCGGAAATAGTGGACTCTGATGATAAAGGGTCTCAGTGGTTGATTGGGCCTCGGTTTTGCTTGTAGTGACCTGTGGGCTCTGTCAAGTAAGGGCTTCTCTTTTAGGCGAAGTAAGTCTTGGAAGAGACTGGAAATAAGCTTGTACAAAACATGTCTACATCGCTTCAGCGCAACAGTGCCCCCCTTCCCGTGTTTTATAAGTTTGATACTGGTGGCCTTCTCTGTTTTTAACAGGTGCCTGGCTTACCGGGTGTGTGTGACCTCCAGAGCCGCAGCGGAAACAAAGATTACATGAATTGAGCATCCTGCAGCCAGAAAGAGACCATTATTTTATTATTTTTATTTATTTTAACCCCATAATTTTATCCTGGACTTTTTAACCTTCCTTGCCCCTTTTAATTTGACTTTTTTAGTATTTTATCTGTGGCTTAAATTGTTGTTTTAAAAATCACTACAGCTTTAGTAAATCTGCTTGCCTACAATCATTTGCATCCCCTTGGTCATTGTTTGTGTTGCTCTCACCCCGATATTACAACGAACCTGGCGGTTAAAAATCTATTCAATCATCAAAACCATATACACTCACTAAACAGCACCCATATTACATGTGTGTGTGTGATAGGGAGAGAGGAACCTACCTGCTCATTAGCACGTGGCCAGAAGATAGCCATTAGGAATACAGCAGTAATGGGTGGAGCAAGAAAACTGGTCACTGACTGGATATAATCAAACAGCTGTCCACTATTAGCTGTTTGAATGACTGGTATCCACAAGAGACTAACACACACCAAGACCAGAATGAACACCCTGAAAACACACAAAATACTATAATTATGTCAGCAGTGGAAGAGGCCTAAAAGAGAGGAAAGTTACAGAATGCTGTATACAAATAGCAACTGAATAGAAAGGAAAACAAATGAATATCACTCTGATCGCCTCAATAACTCATTAAAAAATATTGAGTTTTCAGCAGACAGAGCAGTTCAATTAAAAAAACATTAAGAAACAAAGTGTCAATAGTTGAACAACCAGAATCAGTTTTGTGTAGGTGACTTCACTTCACTGCTGAATTTGGGACAGATCTATGGTTGTGTGCTGATGCATCCAAATCTGTCACAATAATGTAATAACAATACATCAGTATTGTTATTCTTTCAACCCTACCTTCCAACAATCATGAGTTCCATCTCTGAAGCCTTAGGCCTGGCTCTGTGATAGAGGTCCAGTGTAAACAGAGTGGAGCTGCTGTTAAAGATGGAGGTCAGAGATGACATCAGCGCAGCAAACATCACTGCTAGCATCAGACCACGCATACCTGAACAGAGAGAAACCTGGTCATGGTAAAATAGCCGGTGAATAATTTTGATGTGTTACTACTCAAGATTCTAAGAAACACAGGCCATACAATGTCTGACAACCTTACATACACATAAATGTAATAGCATTTTGAAACTTTCATGTTCACAGTTGGTCTCTGACAGAGGTGGACTCCCCGTAATGTACTCCTAATTTGTACAACGCTTTTCAATGCTGGTGTGTGGAGAGGGGCACACATCATGCCCTCTATCTGATGATTTTTCCTCCAGCTGTTAGTAGATAGAAGAGAGGCTTTATCTATGGTCACATGCTGTGGCCATTTCATCCTACCATGAAGACGATAGAGAGAGATGTCTTTGCGCACCCTATGGTGAAGCGCTTCTTTAAAGGAGTCACAAGACCACAACCTGTGTAGTCCTTGTCGTGCACAGTAGTGTTTGTGGACTCTGGTAACTCGTCCAACAGCAGATCAATGAGAAATTACACTACCTCTAGGGGGTTGGACTCACTCACCCTTCTGTATACAGTCCAATGCATTTTAAAATTCTTCTTAGTATAACTTAGTATAAACATACACATACTTATCACAATTAGAGATGGGCATTTGAAGAAATGTTCTTAATCAATCAATCAATCAATCAATCAATCAATCAATCAATCAATCAATCTTTATTTGTATAGCGCCAAATCACAACAAAGTTATCTCAATGCACTTTACACATAGAGCAGGTTCTAAACCGTACTCTTCAAGTTTTAATTTATAAAGAGACCCAACATTCCCACATGAGCAAGCATTTAGCGACAATGGCAATCTTACTTTAAATAGCGCCAAATCACAACAAAAAGTAATCTGAAGGCACTTTACACATAGAGTAGGTCTAATATTCTTAATCACTCATCAGAAATAATTAACGATCAATTATTATTAATCATTATGTTTTTATCTTAAAATTGCCATGAAAATACAAAATACAGTGTATTTTTCCTCAATTAAATCTTTATTCCAAGAACAACAACAATCCTCTTAGACAAGGCAGTTAAAGTTCAACTGTTCAACTTAAACAATAAAGATATTTGGCGCTTGTAAAAGCAGCCGAGCCCCAAAGTTACTCCAGCCTACTGATTCTGTTGCGGAAGATTAGCATGTTAGCATGTAGGAGCCATATGTGTGTGTGTGTGTGTGTCATGTTGGTAAGTTTGGATGTCGATGTGATGTGGGTGAGTACACGCCATTGGCGCTTGGGTGGTGGGCGTGTCACTGTGCGGTGTACTCTGATTACAGATACATATGGTCACCTGTGCTTAGTTCTGGTTTTGTCCACGAAGGAGGGTGAGTCGGGAGGGAAACTTTCTGTTGACCGCTTAAACATCACATTATGGACCCTTTTTGCATCTTTACCTTGCACTAGCGCATGTGTTAGCATTTGTTAAAATGTATCAGCATCATAGCGTTGTGATATGATAATAAAGAGCAATACATTCAGTCAAAGGATCGAATGTGAATTAATTTATGGACGTGTCAATAGTTATCTCTTGTGTTTAGCTTCCCGTGGCGTGTCGGTTTTATAGTGATTGTCAGTCAGCCGCAACATAGCATGTTAGCATGTTCAGGGGTCAGTGAGCGCAGCCTGGTGACAATCAGACTTGTTTGCAGTGTTTACAATGAACTGTAATTTTTTTGTTGATTCCACGTCAAACTTTGCCTTGACCTCTTCACGTTTATGTTTGATATGCAGAGCAGCTCGAGTCTGTCACCTCATTGCTGCCATATAATGAAATTCATTTGCATTGCTTCAAGACTCACACTTCACAACTTATATTTGATACCAATGCTAGATCGATTAAAATTGAACAAATTTCTTAATTATCAATTATCAATCATCGATCGATCATGCCCATCCGTAATCATAATATCATCCACTGTGCTCAATAACAGCAGAATATCACCATGTCTCAACCCAAACATGAAGTACAACTTCCACTGGCCAGGGAAGTCAGAATGTGGCCACAGGAAGCTTCAGCACTACAAGACTGTTTCAAAACCACAAAGTGGGACATTTTCAGAGAGGCAGCAACATATGACAGCGTTACTGACCTAAAGGAATATACAGCCTGTCATTGGCTACATTAATAAATGTATAGGTGATGTGACAGTGGTCTAGATGACAACCTGACCTTCTCCATCAACACCACACTAGCAGTGGCTGGGAACTACCTTCTACAGAGGCATCCTGACCTACAGTTTCACTTCCTGCTTTGGCAGCTACAAGGTCTATGAACAACGGCTGTTAAACACGATTGTGAAGACAGTCAGCAGGATCATTGGTGCCCCTCTCTCCTTTCTGATGGAGATCTATCAGCAGCGCTACATTCACAGAGCTACCTCCATTATTAGTGACTCTCAACACCCTTCCAACAGCCTGCAGACAGGGAAGTGGTACAGGAGCATCTGCTGCAGATCCAGCAGGATGCTGAAGAGCTTCTTCCAACAAGCTGTAAGGCTTGTAATTAGATTGTGCCCCCCTCCACACACACACACACACACAAACACTTCACCAATATAGGATGCTGGCCAGAGCATTGGGACTGGACTGGCATTTATGAGACTTTGACAGGTTTCAGGAAGCAGGTACGGTAGGCACAATTGTTTACAGTCCTTTAATCTTCACTTTGCAGGGTTTGGGTTGGGTATGTATATGTAGCATAGTCCTCATTGCTAATGTATTTCAAGAAGGAATACACCAGAAATACAAGCCCAAATAGTGCTACGGGCATAAAAGATAAAGGAAATAACTCTCATCCAAAATACTGGGTGTGCAACATTTTCACATAGCTTGATTTAACTTAAAAGGGCTCTCTAGCCACATATAAGTAACCAACAAGAAACAAAACAGACAAAGCTTTATCAGGGACATCAGGCTCCAGTTGCCACAGCAGTCTGCTCTAGTCAAGGCTCCTGGCACTGAGGGCTGCAAGCACTCTGCTTCAGCAGGGACACCCGGCACTGGGATACCAGCGCCCCCGCTGTCTCCTCACCAAGGTATCAGGATCACCCATATTCGCAGCTCCACTGATCCCTGCAGCTCATTTCTATCGGGCAGTGGCTTCGGGATGTCATTGCCCCGAAGCGCAACTCCCACAACTTCAGCAGACAGAACCATGCAAACCAGTTTTGGGGGTTTCCATGGTGGATGATCATTCTCCACCTTCATGAGATCAACCATCCATTGCTTTCACACCATTTCTACGACCATTTTATAATCAACGCCCCTTTCATGCATTGAACATAACCTACCTGTCGTTCTATCTCGTCACTCCAACCATTTCATTATCGATGCCACTTTCCCAACTATCAAAACACATATGGCACGCTTATCCTAGTGTTATCTGCTTCTTCCCTAAACTCCTAACCGACAGCCGAGCCTGGTATCCACTACGTTAAATTCACTGCTAAGAGCCAGCTAAAATCCACACCGGCTTCCTCTTACTGCCGACACATTGTCAGTCCTTATTACACTATCAGCTATAGACATAGCATTCCTTATGCTGCTGGAGAACGAGAAATCTGAAAAAATCTGAAAACTGCGATTGATAAGTGACTTTGAAATTCAAAGTCACTTATCAATCGCAGTTTTCAGATTTCTCGTTCTCCAGATTCACAGTCACAACTCTCCAATCTGATCCATGCAACCATTTCCACTTTCAGATTTATCTTCTTCTCAGACGACTCTGTCTCGCTCTTAACCCAACCGATCTAGGCAGATGGCCATCCACCAGAGCCAGGTTCTGCTCTAGGTTCTTCCTATTTAAGGGGATTTTTATCTTTCTGTCGCCAAGCACTTTCTCATAGAGGAACGTCGGGTCTCTACTGACTCATCTACTCAAAACAAAGTACATCCAATCAATCTGACAAGCTATACCCATTTACTGAACGTTCCACTGAATTCTTTGGAGACCATCACAAAGTATTTGCAATTCCAGTAATCCCAAACCTTATCATCATCAGAGCCTCTCTTAATCTCCGAATTCAGACGAGCGCCTAATCATTCCCGGCTAAACCAGCACTTTCGCCATGTATCATGGTCGCACCATTCTTAAGATCCGCTCAGGCTTTAGTGGAGGTTTTTTTGGGTGTCCTCGCTGCCCGGGTGCTGCGGCAGACCTCCTACGAGCCGCCCCAAACCTCCTACGAGCCGCCCCAAAACATAAGAACTATGCTCATCAATCGTTTTCTTAATAAATCGTTCAAACGCATCATGTTGTGGGTGTGGTCCTTGCTAGTGAAAAGCGCTATATAAGTACAGTCCATTTACCATTGAACACAAGTAATGTGTCTTCTTGTTGTTCAATTTTGACCAGAAACAACACTGTGTGTATGTGTGAATGTGTGTGAGAGAGAGAGAGAGAGTGTGAGAGAGAGAGAGAGAGAGAGAGAGAGAGAGAGAGAGAGAGAGAGAGAGAGTGTGTCTGAGAGAGAGAGAGAAACTCACCAACAGGCATCAGCTCCACCACTAGTTTAGGGTAGGCAATGTTGGAGCAACCAACTGCAGCTCCACACACACGCTGACACACTACTGGATCCACACAACCAACCTCGTCTACAAATGCACACGCAGACACAAAGACAGATATACACACAGGGTTAGAATGGATATGTAAAAACTTAAGTATTATCTTTGTTAAAGAAAACATATAAAAAGGCCAAGATTTTTTCTATATTTTAATTTGCTAGTGTTTCCATTTTTTCAATGACAGACGCCCAGACAGATAGATAGGTGCTGTATTAATCCTGAATCCCAAGTAATTAAGTACTAAGTAATCTCAAATCAAAAATAAACAGATGATGGGCCCTATTTTTCTTGAGGCGCAAAGCCAGCACTTGGCTTAATGCCAAAATAATGCACTTTACCTCAGGCACAAGTCTATTTTTTGAGTCTTGCTTGATCTTTCCTCTGTCCTTGCTCCTCTGTTGAACTAGTAGTCGTTCTGGAACGCAGTCCGAAAGCTCTTATTTCTGCTCTGAGGAGCTAGGAGGGAGGAGGATTCCTGAGAAGCCATGAGCAAGGATACACCAAACTACCATGAAGAGTGAAGGGCTTTGAAGCCATTTTGACAAAGAAATTGTTTACTATATATTGTATTGTAATGAGGAAATGGGGGAGAGGGTTTCTATTTACTTGTGGGCACTTTTAAATTTTACATTTATTTATTTGGATAAACCCCTAGAGATGTATCATCTCGTTTTCGAGGGGGTCCAGACATATAAACAGACATTGATTCAACATACAGACTAGACAATACAAAAGACAAACCAACAATATTAAAAATAAAAATACAGAAACCAAAAAAACAAACAGAAAGAAAAGCGATGAACGGGCCCTCGCCCCCCCCCCCCCATGCATGTCGGGGCTGTGGTGCAATCGGAGGACGCGCAAGTAGAAGTCTTCTTACGCAGGCTTTTATTTGACGTCGCATGATGTGGTGAAATATCACTGCCTGTGTCCACTATGTGGCGCTAGAGATCACCCGCCAATTACATGTCATGTTGTTGTATGTGATGTGGAGAAGACATCCTGTAAATTTCATATAAATCGGATGTTTGTCATATGAGGCTGACTTCCTGTGTCCAGTAGGTGGCGCTGTGTATATGACACAGTATTGATGCATAGACGTGTTCAGGGCGTCACCCTCTACATGCGTGATTAATTTGGTGTAGATTGGACGATGTCTGTAGGAGTTATAAGGATTTCCTGCCTGTGTCCACTATGTGGCGCTGCATCCATGTAAGGACGCGGCCTCGCGGTCTTCGAAGACCGTGTGCTACTGAGGAACCTCAGAAGGATGCATCAACCGTTGTGAAATGGGACGGTCTAGCCTTCGAACCATTTCCTGGTTGCGTCACCAGCTGCGTCACCAGCTGTTCCCGCCCATAAGACACGAAAGGCACACACAGAAGAAAAAACACACAGAAGTATAAGACAAACAGCAGAAAGAAGAAAAAAACATAAGAATAAGACAAACAGAAGAAAGAACAGGTGGTGGTGGTGGTGGTGGTTGGAGATGTTACATATTTTATTATTTTTTAGTTATTATAGTATCATATAATTTCATTATTATAACAAATATTTCAAATACTACTCATGTTATTTATTTTTTTTTAAGAAAAAAAAGAAAAGGAAACGGATATTTATCATTGCCACCCAGTGGATGATGCGCAAAGCAACACTGCTTGACCCAAGATACCGGGGGGACCACATGAAGCCACCTGAGCTAAGTGTTATAAAAGCAGAACTGGTAGCGGAGATGACGGCGGCAGCAGAAGCAACATGTGAATGTCTTTTGCACAGCACATTTTTGAGTGTTTAATTAATTATTAATCTAAATGATTTTGAATTTTATTGTTTTTAGTATAATTCGTTTCGTTCGTTTAAGACCTTGGTTAAGATCATTTTATATAATTCGTTTTGCACGGGGGGGGGGGGCGGCATCGTCCATCGGACCAACCCCAGTGGACAGTGGAGACCAGACCCCCAAACACCCTGAATACCAGCCCAGATGATGTCCCACTGACCACAGAAGACACCAGGGTCTTTATTGTGGCATCCCATCCAGCCCAGCAGCACTGCCAGGGACTCCTGCTCAGCCTATTACATTATTTTTTTATTTTATTAATTTGTTATTATTTTTTTTTTTTATTGTAAATCATTTGGAATTTTAGTAGTTGTTTTTAATAATACATATTTTGTTAATAGTTTGTTCATAATTGTACATCATTTTCTAATAATAATCTGCAAATAGTTATTTGTGATGTATTTTTTGTAAATAGTTAAATGTTAAGACTGCCCCCTTGTAGAGTTAAGTTTCATCCTTTGCTAATAAAAGAAAATATTAGAGAAAATATTAAATCCCTTGTTGTTCCTGAACAGTAGCACTTTATGCCGTTTGCTAATCCTGTTATAAATTGTACTTAAATTGTAAATACTAAATGGAAAAGACAACGTGTAACAATTAACAATATTTTTTATTTTATAACAATACCATATAAAAACATAAACATTTATTAACAATAACAACCATTTTTCTTTTCGCGGGACTGCACATAGATATATATGGAACTCAGCCTCTATTCCCTATTTAACAGTTGCTACATTAAAAGGGACTGACAGGAATTCATGATTGGCCATTAGTGAAACTTGCCCAACCTTCTGATTCCGTATTTCTCCCAATAAAATGTCTTCAGTCTTTCCTCCACATTGTGTCTGGCTAGGTCTGGGTTGTGCCAACACTGATGGTCAGGAAGCTGTTGGTCACAACCACATCGGCCATGCACAAGGAATTAAGACTTGTGGATTTATGCCTGTGACCTTTTTCAGAAAAACATGGCCCATTGTGTTCGTTAATGTATGCTTTAGAACAAAATTCCCAACCATTTGGTTGATCACAGGTTGATACATTCCGGGATCATATAAAAGGTATGTTATGCATGTTTTCATTACACAAGCATTATTAGTATTCATTTTAAAATAGTAGTGTGTAGTGTAGTGTTTTAGATCTTGTAAATATGGTCTTTTCATATTCCAGGAAGACAATATTTTCTGTTATTTACAGTATGACAATCAACCTCCAGAGATTACATCTTGCACATTATGCCTGCTCTGTAATATAATACATTTGTATTGCGTAATACGCAGTTTTCCAGTGGATCACTACTTTTGAGGAAGAAAAATCCAAATTAAATAAATAAATTTGAAGAAAACTCTATGTCTATATATTTGGGTTAATAAAAGTATTTTAGGTATTTTAATAAAGTAATAATTGAAGAATAAATCAAAATGGATGTGCTTTAACATCTGACATTACAGTCCCACAGAAAGAGATATACAAACTGACCTGGGAACAGTGCTCTGCTAATCATGCCTGGCATGACGACGAAGAACATGGGCAGCAGTTTAAGGTAGCCTCCCAACACACTGCCTGCTTTGGCATGGGACAAAGACTTGGCTGACAGAGACCTCTGGACAATAACCTGCATACAGACACACACACACACACACACACACACACACAAATCTATAATTGTACATTTTTATTTTGTATATTGTTTATTATTTAAGTGTTTATATACAGTAATAATGAGATTAGGGCTGGGCGATAAAACGATAGCGTTAGCCTATATATTGCGATAGACACGTAATCAATATCAATAAAAAATACGAAAGTTTGATAATTTCACTTCATTGGAAGAAACAACTGAAGAGAAAAAAAGGTGAAGCAAGGTTGGTTGCAAGAACAAACTCACTCGCTCCCTGGTAACCTAGCAAAGTATAACTATAAAGATAACGATGGGAACATCCACACTTATGAACTATAACGTCCTATAAACAGCACTGTCAAGCACATGCTCCAGCTGTGTCGGTAGCTAATGAAAATACAACCGTTAATGCTGTATGTTGTACAGAAAGATGATTGTGTTGATCAGTATTTCAGACACTAGCTGTTTTATTTTGGTAATCACCCTTTGACTCTCATTTCAGATCTTCACTTCCTGCCCTTGTGTGTGTGATTACCTGCCCATGCATGGGGGGGCGTGGGCCCGATCATCGCTGCTTGCAGCTTTAATTTTGTTTACCTTTCTATGTACAACTTGGATTGTTAAAGATGCTAGGGAGGGCAAGGGGATGGTTAAGATAAGGTTCTATGCACCTGTACTTTTAACAATATTGTCATAATTTTGTATATTGTGAAAAAATCAATAAAAATATGTTTGAGAATTTTTATTTTGTTTTTAAAGTTCTGTTCATGTATAGAGATCTAGGTACATTTAGGGAAAACTATAATGTTTTCCAGCTCTGCCAGTCTCATGCGAATCCCACCTGTCCTCAAGAGAGACCCTAAAAAGTGACGAATTTGGAGATACTTATAGAAATCTCTATGGGGAAAATTAAAAACAGCCCTGATTTGGTCAAATGACTTAATAGAGTTAGAGACCAACAGGTCTGTGAAGTTTGACAAGCCCTCAGATGTCCACTCCAGCAAACCAATACTCCTAATCTGTGCTGGTGAATCCGGATTCAGAGCCAGAGGAGACCAGAGAGAGATTGCAGGGGAAATGTTTAGGTATTTCTTCACATCTGGCCAGACCAGTAGTGTGTTTTAACAATTTTGTTGTTCTTGAGATGATTTAACTGATCTATATTATTGATATAAGGAAGAGAGTTAAGCCTTCTGGGATAGCAAGATAGGGATTCAAGACCCAACCATAAGGAATCTTTTCTGTTCACAAACCAATCTGACATAATTTTAAATTGCGCTGACCAATAATATAGTTGTAGATTGGGCAGGGACAAGCCTCCCAGATCCTTTGGCTTAGTAAGTGTAGAGAATGTAACTCTTTGGAGTTTGTTGTTCCAAATATAGCCAGAGATATGAGAGTGCAGTGACTTAAAAAATGCATGGGTCAAATAGCGTGGGAGATTTTGAAATACATAGTTCAACCGAGGAAGAATATAGATTTTTTTTATAGAGTTGATTCTCCCAAGGAGAGAAGTTGGTAGGGAGGCCCATTTTGTCAGATCATTCTTAACCTTTTGAATTAGGGGTGAGTAATTACTTTCAAACAGATTATTTAAATCAGGAGTGACAAAGATGCCTAAATATTTGAAGCCCCTCTTGGACACCTGAAAAGGAGATTGTATTGACACATCCTGTGGGATATGAATGGGCGTAGCGACCGATTTCCCTAGATTAATCATATAACCGGACAAGCTATGTAGCTGTGTAAACTGCCGGAATTGATTTCACTGGTTTATTTAGATATAAAAGAACATAGTCTGCGAATAGGGAAATAATGTGGTTTTCTTCACCTACCCTTATTCCAGATATATCAGGGTTGGTTCTTATGACCTTAGCCAGAGGTTCAATGAACAGTAAGAACAGTAAAGGTGACAGGGGGCACCCCTGTCTGCAGCACTGGGAAACCAGACATCAGGCCGTTTGTATTAACTGTGGCTATTGGGTCGGAATAGAAGGTTTTAATCATATTAATGAAGTTAGAACCTAGGCCGAATGTTTCTAATACCAGAAACAAAAAAGACCACTCTACTCGGTCAAAGGCGTTTTCGGCATCAAGGGAGACTATCAGTGCTGGATTTTTATGAGTGTTAAGATATTGAAAAACATTAAGAGCACGTTGTCTGTGCCATATCTTGATTTTATAAACCCTGCCTGATCTGGGTTTATTATTTTCGGTAAGAAAATAGGATCTCTGGCTAGAATTTCTTTAAAAATTCCAATGGAAACCCATCTGGGCCTGGACATTTCCCGTTCAACATAGATTGGATTGCAGCTCAGATCTCCTCCGGTGTGAATGCAGCGTCTAAGATGGAGCAATCCTCCTCCGCGATGGTAGGTAAGGGAATATTGTTAAAGTATGAAGCGATATCGGCATCTGCCTTCTCCGCACTGTACAGTGTTTTCTAAAAGTCCCGGAATGTGCTATTGACAACTACCAGATCACATGTGACATCCCCATTCTGTTTTCTTGTTGTGTTATGAGCAATCATTATTTTGGCTTTTCAGTTGGTGGGCGAGCAGGCGACTTGACTTATTACCAAAATCATAATATTTCTGTTTAGTGTAAAGTAATAGTTTCTGGACATGACAAGTATGATCCATATTAAGTTCAGTCTTAGCAGCCACTAGCGCTTTTAAGTTTTCTGGTGTGGGTGATTGTTTGTGTATTTGCTCCAACTTAGTCACCTCTTTTTCAAGGTTTTTCCTGTACTCCTCTATGGCTTTTTTCTGATGAGAACTATAGGAAATAAGGTGTCCACGTAAAGTGGCTTTTGCTGCGTCCCAGATGGTGGCAGGGGACACCAGACAACTATTATTATCAAGCCAGAATTGTGATAGATTGTTCCGGACAAAGGTGCAAAAAGAGTCGCTATTCAAAAATGACGTATTGAATCTCCAAGTGGGAGTCCTAGGAATGTTAAATATTGGGTTAATGTACAGATGTACTGGAGCTTGGTCTGATAGAACAATAGGGTCTATGCAGCAGGTCTGGACAGAGTGTAAAAAGTTTTTTGGGAACTGGCGGACGGGTTAGCAGCATAGCTTCTAGCTCGCCCAAGTCGGTAAAAATAAATCCACTTAATTTGAGCAACTCGACAGTGTAGATATATGCTATGAATTGCAAAGCTAACATATTTCAGATAATGGGAATTATTAGTTTATTGTTTGTTTCATTTCATAATGTGGTACAATGTATGATAGTTTGAAAAACATTATGTGTGTATCATGTCAGAGGAATGCACAGCAGGAGATGGGTGGAAAAATACAGAGGCAGTGTTACACGGAGGTGTGATTGAAGGGGGTGACTGTATTAGCATAGCCCTAAGTATTCGTCCAGGATCAGCTGACTTTGAACCTTTTGTTAAGACAATGCAGAACGAACCCTTAAAGACCCCCCACGGGACGTCTGGTGATTCTGTAAGGACATCACACCTGTGGGGGGATTGCACAGGGAGAGGAGACTTCCTGGAAGCCAAGATGAAGGATGGAGCCAGACAGACAAGAGACGACGCCTCGCACATTCAATTTGCATTCTGTTTTTGTATTTAAGAGGGTCAGGGAGAGACAGAGAAGTCAGAAATGTACGAACGCTGACAGAAACGCTGTTGAATGTTAGGGAGAGTAAATTGACCCGGAGCTCTGTATATGCTTTATACATTTACTGTTAAATAAATAGCGTGTTGAGACCGAATATTCTTCTCCTATTTTTTCATCCAAACGAACACGTGGACTGAGCTCACACATAGAGAAAGATTTAGCAAGTAGTATAGCTCAGACCACAACAACAGACAACTGCCATAAACTTTGAGATGAGTGGTCACTAGGGGTGTGACGATACACTCAGCTCACGAGACGAGACAAGATACTGGGTTCACGAGATCGAGACGAGATTTTAACTATATTTTTAAGAAAACTTCGATGAGAAAATACATGACTGTTCTTTTATTTAAAATGCACAAAATGGAAATTGAATTGAAATGTTTGAACTAATCAGCTTGTAATGAATCACTTTTTTCTACTTTCTAAATATATAATTATCATATGCAGTATGCAGCACTGTAAAAGGTTTCCCCATATAGATATTTTATAGATGGATCATTTTGGTATTTATGGAAATAACAACCATAAATACAAAAGTTAGATACAATCACAAATGCTAAAAAGTAAATTGTAAAGAGTAGAAACAATTCTAATATATAAATATAAATTAAATAAAGAATCCAATTCCCTGCTCCTCCTACCTCAGGCTTTCAGTGTAGAGACCTGAGGTCAATTTACCACTGCTCCTCTCCTACTGCTGACTGAGATCTTCTAAGCAGGTAGAAGCTGCAACAAGGTTATATTATCCACACGTGGCATTATAAAAAGAAGACATGACGTGCGAATGAGCGATAGAAAACCGATTGTCTTTTTTTTTTGTGCACCCCTTAATTATAGCTTCGCGAAACAAAATTCACGTCGACGAGAAATATCGTTGTGTGGTGCGAGATCTCGTCCAACCCCTAGTGGTCACCGAAGCCGGAGAAACACTAAAAACCCAAAGAAAACTCGAGAAAGGTGTACAAGAGAAGAGGTCTCTGACGAAAGTGAACTTGAGAGTGACGCGGCGGAGAAAATGGACCACGCCAAAGCACTGAAAGCTGGACTCGCTGGCATCAGTAGCGATATATGGGAAGCAGGAACTCTGTAACGAGCTGACAACATTCAAAGTTGAACTCAAAGGTGAGATGAAACAAGAAATTGGGACCTTAAGACAAGACATAGAGCGAAAGCTTATAAAAAATCACAAAGAACTTCAGGATCAGAAAACGAACATAACCGAGGCGCAGGCTCGCATAGCGGAGTTGGAGGAGTATAACACAAAGGCAAGCGACCTGCTAACGAAACTAACAAAACCGACACGCCAGATGCATGACAAAGTAACGGACCTTGAAGCGAGGTCTCAGCGAAATAATGTCTGGATTTTCGGATTGCCTGAGGACATAGAAGGAAGCTCCATTACAGTCTACTCGGACCATCTTCTTAAACAACATCTGGAATTACCCGAAGGAACCGATCTACAAATCCAACGCGCCCACAGAGCTCTCACACTAAAACCAGGTCCGGGCAGTGCTCCGAGAGCAGTAGTGGTTAATTTCCTCAAGTTTGAAACTAAGAAGATGGTCCTACAGAAAGTCTGGCAGAAGAAGGGGATACAGGTGGGCAACAAGAAGATCCAATTCGACCACGACTATTCTACAGAAATCGTCCAAAAGCAAGAAAACATTGAAAGAGAAAGGGGAACGTTTTCAGACCCCATTTAGGAAAATAAGAATCCACTGGAACAACAGTGTTAAGAGCTATGACAATGCGGGGGATGCAGCGCAGGACATGAGAGCAAGGGGATTAACTGTGGATGTACCGAACCCGGATGCGGGGCGAGCAGAGGAGAGTACTCGAAGTGCTGCGGGATAGGTAGGTTCTTATGTATGAGAATGCCTGTGCCTTTCTTGTTCTGTGAATGGGAGCAGAAGTAAACTTTGCTTATCCAATCCCTCTTCAGTTTCAGATGTTCTGTATCAGATAGCCTAGTTTCCTGAAGTAATGCTATGTCAGATTTTTGTTTTTTCAAATATGTTAAAATCTTCTTCCTTTTAATTACATGGCCCAATCCCTGAACATTCCAAGTAGTGAGTTTAAGTGAACCAGACATGAGAGCCACAAAGCCGGAAAATAATTGAATGACAGGTGCTGAGTGGAGAAGAACTAATCAGGGTGCAAGCAGTAATATAAAAGAGTAAACCTAGACTCCTGTTGTTTAACAAAAGAAAAGTAACTCACAAAAAATATGAACAGCAGCGCATACCCTCCCCTATCCTGTCCCCAAACGACAGGAAAAAACCATCCCCAAAGAAGTCACTGTGTATTCTAAGCATTTTCCAAATCCTAATTTAGCAGTCAGATCACAGTAACAACTAAGACACCTGAAACAGTGTCCATACTCCAGGCTGAATAATAAACACCACAAGAGACACCCCAGCATGATGGGTTTCCGAATTGTGCTTGGACCACAACATTTGTGTGAAATGTACATTAAATACAAACCACATACAAAGCTGATACAAAGGTAAAGAGCTATTAAAGAGCTGCATTCGTAAGAGTGCATCATTGCAAAAGAAAAAGCACTGTAGTAAAGTGTGAAATCAAACTGAATACCTTGCAAAATGATCAGTTTTTATGCATTCTGTGTTCTAAAGAAAAACTAAAATCACCTTATTTCCAAGGGAGAGAGTTACAAATTGATTCAGCTCTGTTGCATATTATCTCAGAGTCCATGTGGTGGTCATAAAAATGGGCACAGTGTCCAGTGGGGGCTCAGTGTGTATAAGGTCCATCTTTCTCCAATGGTAACATTAGAGATGAAGAAATTACCTAATTTAAAGACTGTGTAAAGTGGATTCATTTTCTTATAAACACATTAAATGGTTCATAAATGTATTTCTAAAAAAGATGTAAAAAGCATTTCAACCATTTAGATTAGAATTGTGGAGCAAAGCTTCACAAACTGTGTTTCAAGATTTCTGTGTTCAGGATTTAGTGGGCGGGTCTGAAAATCACCACCGCGTTACGTAACATAAACCCGCCGATTTTGACACTGAATGGGGGGAAAATGCGCGCAGACTCACCAGTTATTACGGTAGCCATTTAACGCATCGCCAGAGAATACGTCATATGACGTACAGACGTTATCAAGACGTAGGACCAGACGCAGCAGCGTCAACAAAAACAATCTAAAGGCGGCAAAAAGGAGAGAAAAGAAGACCAGCGGCTGCAATAAATGGTATGTTGTCAATTAACTTATTTATTTTGTGGGAATTGGCAGTAAACGTGTGTGTGTGTGTGTGGGTGTGAAGTGATGTAATGTTAAAGTAAGTATGATTGTTTATCTGAACTGAAGACCTAACGTAACTTTATAAAAGTCAGTGAACGTTAACATTATGACAATGTTTTCATATCTGTCATTAGTGAAGCTGTAACGTTAACGTTAGCATGAGATTACCAGGTGATGACATTGTATGTGGCTCTGTTTTGGAAGAGGTGGAAGACTGCTTTGGTAGCATATGATTTTCCTGTAGGCATAGGGACATGAGACTGTTAAAATAATAAATCAATTAATAATAGATCGTTGATAGTTGTGTGTGTTAGGCTAACTGCTGTATTTTGTGTTGGGCTGTGTAGGTAGCCAATAACTGTACTAGTTATAAATGCAGACCATCTGATTAGCTGATGCCCTGAGTCACTGTTTTGTATGTCACTGTTGTTAGTAAAGGTGTAACTTGTTATATTAGATTACCATGAGATTACAATATTATCTCTATGTTGCTCTGTTGTAGATTAGGGAGAAGACAAGTATAGGAAAGACTGATAGTAAAGAGTGAAGGAGAGAAGAGGAAAAGAGCAGGGGCCTCATGTACAAAGACGTGCATGGATTTCCTACTGAAACATGGCGTACGCTCAAACCCAGAAAACTTTGCATGAATCCAAGCACATTTCCTTTGTACATCCCAATCAACGTGGAATTGAGCGCACACCGACCCCTCCCTGTCCACGCCCCCATTTAAATACGCAAATCATATTTAAATTGCCCTGCACCTGAGAGTCCCTTCTCTGCACGATCAGAAAATTAAAACAAAAGAATGAGTAAGACGGGAAAAAGAAGAACTTTACAGAAAGATAATTGGAGACGCTACTCACTGAAGTGGAGGAGCGCAAAAATGTACTCTTTGGCACACTGTCCTCCGGCATAAACAATAAACGCAAGAGGAGTGAGTGGGAGAGTGTGTGTGAGGCTGTCAATGCTGTGGGGTCAAAATAGCGCACACACGCTGAATTGAAAAATAAGTGGTCCGACATCAAGGTGGATGTGAAGCGGAGGACGGCTGCCCAACGCCAAAGTGTGGCCAAAACAGGCGGGGGGACAGAGAAGAGGGGCCCACTCCGTTTGAACAGAGAGTCGCCGCAATCGTGGGTGACACTGCTCTCTCAGGGGTCGTAGGAGCACATGTGGGTGACTCTGATTACCAAGGATCACACAGTATTGTTGCAAATGAATGCAGAAGTGCGCAGGGGAAAAGGTGAGGCTGATTAAGACATTTCACACTTTACACACAGGGTTATTAACACGAGTACTCTGCACACAGAGACAATCAGGGGCTTGTTAGAAAGATCTGAAGCTATAGTTTAACCAGCAAGTCACTAACTTTAACCACTGACTAGTAACGATGCTGTGAAGACGGGATAGTATTTGGGGGCTCACATGCTCAATGCGCATCACAGGGATTAATATTACCCATCGCGCACAGTGCCAACTTGTCTGTTCCCAACCATGCTGTTACTCAGAATCGTGCGTTGAACCAGGCCACCTCGCCACAATGTTGGTTAATTGCATTTGCGCATCACATATGATCTGTACATTGATCGAATGAAAATGTTTCCTGTTGACATATACAAATTCATCATGTGATGGCGCTTTTATAGCAATGTGTGTGCAGTCGATAGCTCCGATTACATTAGGAAAACCGGCTCTCGCTGCAAATTGCGCTTTAATACATCTGAACTTTGCCTTGAAAAAGAATGTACGCCACGTTTTTGTGCGTACGCACCCTTTGTACATGAGGCCCCTGGAGAATAGTGTGGAAGGCGGCGACTGCAAGTTGCCTGGCGAAAGCCCTATTGAAATTCGTTCATGCCCCAACGTGCAAGTGACCCCAAAGTGCAAGTGACCCCAAAGTAATCAAGTAATCATGTGGTATGGAAGACCCCCGGGGAAAAATGCTATATTGAAATTGTAATGTTTATTATTATTATTATTATTATTCTTCCGACATTTCGTGCCCCAATTTCGCCCCTTTCCCAAATGCGAAAATGCTTATACTTTTGCACGGACGTCCGGCCTCATCCGAAATTCGATATTTTTGGGTGGTCGCACATGGTCGACGCAGAATGGCGGAATAGCGCCCCCTACAAAGTCCAAAAAGGCCCATAGGGAATTTTGCTAACTTTGTCCTATGCTCACAAAATTCGGTACACATATGTATTATACCCACATATGCAAAAAGCCTCTTGACCTCATGACCTCAACCCAACAGGAAGTCGGCCATTTTGGTTTTGATTTTTCCTGCCTAAAATTAACTCCTCCCACAGCGTTCGCCCGATCAAGTTCAAATTAGGTACACAACATCTCCAGACCTAGCTGAGCTTAAGTTGTGCTCTGCGCATCCGTAGGTCAAAGGGCGTGTCTGCCAGGGCTCAACTAACTTTGGCGTGCTCGCCATGTACATACGAATGGCTCTCACGCCCACATACTTCATCCAATCAGCTTCCAACTTGCTGGACATGATGATGGCTATGCCCTGAACGTCCCAATATATTAACTTCCCACTTAACTCATAGCGCCCCCCGGTGGTAACAGGAAGTGAACTTAAATTCATGAAAAATACATAGTTGACCCCATCAACTTCATTCCACTTCTTAAACATGCAGAAGCAGTTGGTGAAGCTACATTATGAACACTGTGAAGCTACGAGTAATGGCGTCCCTGTGGGGGCGTGGCTACCATCAATTCCTCGCCATGAAAATACGTTTGGCTTTTTGATGGCTTTATTGAACACGTATCATCATGAAAATTGATACACAGGTCCAGGGTGGAGACCTCTTCCATCTGATAGGGGTGTCGCTCATGTCGCCCCCTAGTGGAAACAGGAAGTGCCATTTTTTGCATCAACATTGTCCAATTTCCACGAAACTTCACATGTGTGATGAAGGACTGACCCTGAACACACCTGCATGCATCCCATTACTGCCCCCTGGTGGAAGAACCATCAACTGCTCATAACTCCCTCATGCTTTGTCCCATTTCCACGAAACTTCACATGTGTGATGAGGGACTGACCCTGAACACACCTGCATGCATCCCATTACTGCCCCCTGGTGGATGAACCATCAACCTCTCATAACTCCTTCATGCTTTGTCCAATTCACTCCAAACTTCACATGATTGATGAGTGGCCGCCCTGAACACACCAGACCACACCAGACC
Source organism: Scomber scombrus (assembly GCF_963691925.1). Taxonomy (NCBI): domain Eukaryota; kingdom Metazoa; phylum Chordata; class Actinopteri; order Scombriformes; family Scombridae; genus Scomber; species Scomber scombrus. Next base: position 571,888 of record NC_084977.1, on the reverse strand, counting down.
ATATGTGTAACTACCTGTGACTACCCCTTACTGGATGAACGAAACATTGCATTTTTGGCCTCCTTCCAGGTTTTTTCTCACTTTCTGCTTCACGCCACAGCCCCGCCATGCCTCAGGCCCCGCGGTGGCATGGGTGAGCGAGGGCCCGCCATCGCCGCTTGCGGCTTTAATTTTGATTGCCACCTTTTGTGTCATAAATATCAGTTCAGTTTTCAGTTGTGAGTAGAAACTTTTGACCAAAAAAATCCATCCTAACTCTAGCTAACAAGACTAAGATATGTTTGTCTTCCTCAGTGGATGGATGGTTGGTGATGTCACCCATTTGTTCTTTGTTTGATTGCAACCTTTTGTGTACAGCCTTCTTACTAGAGATGTATTTTCTTGTTGTGACTTTTTTGTACTATTTGGGCCAGGCCCAGTTTCCAGTGGCACACATTATGTGATCCATTTACATCTTTTTATATGTTTTGACTTGGTAATTATTATTAATTACATCTTGATGATATTTACTAGCTACTGGTCTGGCAGCTGTCTTTGCACATGACACTTAACTTTGGAAGAGAGATGTTTTTTTCTCATGTATTATTCTATATTTGTGTTTTTGACACTGCTGTGTGCTTCAAGATATTTGTGGGTGTTGACAGTATGATTTATTAACCTGGTCCTTTTGTGTATTAAAAGCTGGTTAAAATACATGAAAAAGTACCATTTTTTATTTCATAATGATAATATTTAATGATTTTTCACTGCTGCATTGAAAATGTCCCTGATTTTCATTTCAGAAATCTGGTCACCTTACTTTAAGAGTATCCAGGAATGCAGCAGCAGACTCGGGGGTGTCAAAAAAGCGAATCTGCCCTTCATGGAGACACCGGAGGTGCGCTGGGTAGGCAAATCCACGGTTCCTATTATTACGAGCCAGCGCTTTCCCCACGGCGTCGAACTCCTGCCACCTTCGCAGGACCTCCACAGACAGGTCAGGATAGAACCGTAGTTGGGAACCACCATGGTGGATGTTGCGCTTCTTCTCTGAGCACAGCCTCCTATTGGGAATATCGTAGAAACCGCACCAAGACGCTTCTCGGGGGCTTGTCTGGAACTAGAGCAGGAGCCAGGGCTCAGTGGGCGCGTTCAATCTCCAGCGGGGGGGAAGTTAGCGGGCAGGCCAACTAAATTCAGCAATGTTGTTTGGAGAAAGTCCGCAAGAGCAGAGTTGCCCTCTGTTTTCTCTGGAAGATTGATGATTTTCAGGTTTTTACGCCGGCCACGGTTTTCGAAGTCGTCAATTTTCAACTGCAGCTGCTCCACTGTTTTTTCCATGGTGGCTACGCCAGTGCCGAGAGCACCGTGACTGTCCTCTGTAGCAGAGACCCTCCCCTCAGCCTCTTCCATGTGCTTTTCAAGATCTGCCACTCGGTTAGAGAGAGCCGACAAAGAGCTCTCCACAGAGGTGACAGATACTTTTATTTCGCTCAGCGTGCCGTCAATGATGTCCAGGCAAATACCGACTGATTCATCCATGTCATTCACCCGGGAGGCCACAGACTTTATTTCAGCTAGGATCTGCTCCGATTAGCGTTAGCTCTGAGGTGCATTACCTTGCCTGACCTCGCACGGGGTGCGTGAGGCTGCTTGTTGAGCAGTTTTCTTTTTACCATCGGAGCCCGATGATGGAAAAAATAGGGAAGTCCTTGTCGCGCTGCGGTCGAGGCATCTCTAAAGTATAATTCGACTGATGATATTGAGTTTACTTGAAGAAAGTCATAGATTTTTTTAAAGCCTGGAGCGTATTAAAGTCTCAAGCGTCCATCTTGATCCGGATCAAGTGACCAACCAACTGTGTTCTTTTTTTTTTTTTTTAAATGTTCAGGCACAGACACCTTTATTTGACAGTTGACAGAGGAAATAATGGGAGAGAGAGGGAGTGGGACATGCAGTGAAGGTCCTCTGGCCGGGATTCGAACCAGGGTCCACTGCGTATATGGCATGCCCTCTTAACCACTCAACCACCTGCGCACACCCATTTGTGTTCTTTTAAAAGGTTTAATTGAAACTCAGCCTAACCCGAACCCGGTCAGAGTTAATATGCTGGTCCAGTTCAGTTAAATCATTAACCATAAACCATTAACCTGCCACTCTGTTTCAGGTGTAATCTGTGTGTTTTAATTGTGTTTCTGAAAGTGTGTCAGGTTAATGGTTTATGGTCCGGTAATGATTTAACTGAACTGGACCGGTAGGCTGAGTTTCAATTAAACCTTTTAAAAGAACACAGTTGACTTATTCAATACAGTGTGTACCTGTGTGCTTACCGAGTCCCAAAAACTCTTCATCAGAGCTGTCACTGTGCGCAAATAGACTACTGCACCCGAGTCACGCTTTTGCACATCGCGCTTCAACATCAATTTGGTCTGTAAATACTGAAACACCACAGTAACTAGTGTCTGAAATACTTCTGATCAACACAATAATTTTTCTGTACAACATACAGCATTAAGGGGTCTATTTTCATTTGCTGCCGACACAGCTGGAGCACTCAGCGCGTGCTATACAGTGCTGTTTATAGGACGTTATAGTTCATAAGTGTAGACGCTCACATTGTTATCTTTATAGTTATACGTTGCTAGGTTACCAGGGAGCGAGTGAGTTTGTTAATGCAACCAACCTGGCTTTGCCTTTTTTTTCTTCCAGTGGTTTATTCCAATGAAGTGAAAATATCGAACTTTTTACCGAACGTATTTTTTATTGATATTGATTACGTGTCTATCGCAATATATATCGCTATCGTTTTATCGCCCAGCCCTAGTATTATTACTAATTTAAACTTCTACTACTAGTTCCTTTACTGTTCATCTAATACTGAGATTGCATTCCCAATCCAAGAAGACAAAAATGTCACTATGCAAAAATTCTATGCAAGACATGTATTAGTGTATTACAGCAGGTAAAGGTACCTGATCAGTGCACCAGACCCATGTAGCCAGTACAGTTAGCCCAAACACCAGACCTGGCCACGGTAAATCCCCTGACACTGGATCTCTGAACAAGTGGAAGGCATCACTACGAGGTAGGTGGCAGGTATTATTGGTGACCGTCATTGAGGGTGCAGCTGACATGTAGCGGTCCACAAGGCCTTCATACCAGCCGACTTCAGAGAATGCTTGACAATGTACAAACAAGATATTAGCTTTAAACAGTCCTTCTAAAACCCCATTATTCAAAAAGATTAATTAACAGTCATCATCATGGCTGTAGTGGTAAATTAAAGCCTGTTATACATCAATGTTTGGAATGTAACAGATTAACAAAACTGAAAAATCTAATCAACAGTTTGACTTGTAGATGAAAAAGCTGCATTTTTGTTTCATAATAATTAAACTGTTAATTTTATTGCTATGTTTACAACAACTGAGGTCAACAACTGTTTTACAGCATAAGAAAAAAATCATGTTAATATATTTGTTTTGTTGTCACCTATATTAACATATAATTTTATAGCAGGTTTCAATATGTAGGTACAAGTTAGACCCTAACATTCTGCCACAGTCTTTGGATTGGTTCATGTCTCTACATGTTTTCTTTCCTTCTTAAACTTTCCTTCAGTTAAACCTTCTTTGATGTCTTCAGGCTTTACTTACAATATAATTGGTAGGGTTGCTGGGCTTTTTTTGGCACCTAGCTAGTTCCACACGTTTCAACACAGAAATTTTGTTCAAACATGAAAGCATTCAGCTAAATTTGGACATTGTCAGATATATTTAAGTTTTCAATGCTTTCTGTTTTTACCCACTCAAATGAATGGACAGAATGTTGTAACATTTTTAATGCTGTAGCAATTCATACTTGCAAGTAAAAACTCTAAAATTCAAATTTTAAAATGTTCAGCATCTTTCATACAACATTGGTTACATTCAACTTTTAAATGCCAATCATACTCCTCAAAATGTTATTCTTTGTTTGAAATTTATGTCACACGGCAGGATATTGTGAGCTGATAATCTGATTGAACAGTAGGACTGGCAGCTGAAACAGCGTATCACAAGATGCACACAGACTGCAAGGAGCCAATCAACAACTAGGAAGCAGAGCGGGAGGAGGGAGATTGTACATTTAGTTACTATAATTTAGCTCCCTCTTTGTATAAATACAATCTTGGCTTTAAGGTTTAGTTTTAAAAACATTGTATACATATGTATATGATTACTTTTTTTTTTAGTAATATTAAATCAGTCTGGAGGGATTTTTTCCTATTCGCAGAACAGCACACAATGTGGAGGAATTCTTAAAAAAATAAACACAAAACCCGAAACACATTAAGGGTGGTAACACGGGTGGTAACACAGGTTATGTGACATAGTAACTGTAATAATATTACTGAAATCCTATTGGTAAAACGTTATATTACTCTGTTACTGCCAAAAACAATATATTACTGTAACAGTTTGTAACACTGGTGCACACATGTAGTATTTTGATGACTCTTCTTACACCCATAGTGTGCGTGTTTGTCTTACCTATGAACATTAGTGCAAAGGCTCCCGCCACCATGATCAAAGTTTGGAGTGCATCAGTGTAGATCACTGCTGCCAAACCACCTACACAAACAGACACAAAAACACACACACATTGTTAATTTGAAAAAATAATCTTGACTCAAACTTTGTTAGATTTTTCCAGAGCTTTCAACAACATCCTCTATCTTCCCAGTATACGACCACCTGTTGTTATGTGATCCAAATTTCATGCTTATAGATGGTCATGGTCTTCAGGCAATTCATCATTACTTGTGTTAAGGACTGTGCACACCAGCTCTCATCAGTCAAAAAAAATACAGATACTTTTGTTTAACATTTTAATCAAACCTTTAAACACCTGAAAACCCTTGAACTGAACACAGAACAACTGAACACATTGACATGCTTGTATTCCAATCCTATTCTGTCTCTGTCTCTGCTGTGTGTATCTGGCCTGTACCACTCATAGACTGTATATAAGAAATGGACGTAACATCCGTGACGTCACCCATTGTTTTGTGGACTGCTGCTCGGAGGCCAATGGTTTCGGATCTGTGCAGTGCCATCTTGAAAATTTCAGGTGCATGGCGGGAAAAATAACACTGATTCTACTTATATGGGCATCAGGAGGGGCAAGAGGACGGAGCGGGGGAGGTTGCGAGGGCTGGATCTACCACAGTCTACACCAGCAACCTGGTGATGCTAACCAAGTTAGCTGTTACGACTAACTATAACCACAAAACTCCGGAGAAAACTGTCGGTGTGAAACAAGTTCACGGCTATTTTCATACAGTCTATCTGTCCGCGCTCCTGAACCTGTGAATCAATCAACCTGTCAATCACGACGTAGCCACGCCCTAATGCATACCCTGCTTTATCGTCAAATATTAAATCAGGGAGGCCAAAATTTCACAAATGAACATCATACTGCATTGAAGAAGGCTTTAAACTAGCGA